>NW_026600339.1:0-13974 GCF_029448725.1 Salvelinus fontinalis | reverse complement strand
TATATATCTGTGTGTGTATGTGTGTGTGTGTTAAACCATAAAATGACAGTAATATATGAACAGCCCCAGGTAACAGCCATTATCCAGTTAGGGCTGCCAGCCATGTAGATGTGTAAATGGTGGCCGGCGGTAAGTGTGTGAAGGAGTGAAGGAGTGTCATGGAATTAGTGGTGAGAGTACCATGGTGCTTCTGGGATTTAATCTCTTATTCAAGGTTGATTAGTGGACGTCTTTAAAACGTGAGATATTTATATCATTATTTTCTGCAAGGCATGTGTGTGTGTTTCTCTCTCTCTGTGTGTGTGTTCATTTTTAAAATGTATTACCGTCTTTCTGAGAAGAGGATTTCGTTTTGAATTAAAATTTAACTCACATTATCCTCCTGCAGATATTATGCAGAATAATATTTGTCCTTCGTTCCCTTCAAACTTACCAGTGGCATGTTTCTTCTAAGGTGGCATGTTTCATCTAAGGTGGCATGTTTCATCTAAGGTGACATGTTTCATCTAAGGTGGCATGTTTCATCTAGGGTGACATGTTTCATCGAATGTGGCATGTTTCTTCTAAGGTGGCATGTTTCATCTAAGGTGGCCTGTTTCATCTAAGGTGGCATGTTTCATCTAAGGTGGCATGTTTCATCTAAGGTGAAATGTTTCATCTAAGGTGAAATGTTTCATCTAAGGTGGCATGTTTCATCTAAGGTGGCATGTTTCTTCTAAGGTGGCATGTTTCTTCTAAGGTGGCATGTTTCATCTAAGGTGGCATGTTTCTTCTAAGGTGGCATGTTTCTTCTAAGGTGGCATGTTTCATCTAAGGTGAAATGTTTCATCTAAGGTGAAATGTTTAATCTAAGGTGGCATGTTTCATCTAAGGTGGCATGTTTCATCTAAGGTGGCATGTTTCTTCTAAGGTGGCATGTTTCTTCTAAGGTGGCATGTTTCATCTAAGGTGGCATGTTTCTTCTAAGGTGGTATGTTTCTTCTAAGGTGGCATGTTTCATCTAAGGTGGCATGTTTCATCTAAGGTGGCATGTTTCATCTAAGGTGACATGTTTCTTCTAAGGTGGCATGTTTCTTCTAAGGTGACATTTTTCATCAAAGGTGGCATGTTTCATCAAAGGTGGCATGTTTCTTCTAAGGTGGCATGTTTCTTCTAAGGTGGCATGTTTCATCTAAGGTGGCATGTTTCTTCTAAGGTAGCATGTTTCATCTAAGGTGACATGTTTCTTCTAAGGTGGCATGTTTCTTCTAAGGTGACATGTTTCATCAAAGGTGGCATGTTTCATCAAAGGTGGCATGTTTCTTCTAAGGTGGCATGTTTCTTCTAAGGTGGCATGTTTCTTCTAAGGTGGCATGTTTCATCTAAGGTGGCATGTTTCATCTAAGGTGGCATGTTTCATCTAAGGTGACATGTTTCTTCTAAGGTGGCATGTTTCTTCTAAGGTGGCATGTTTCATCTAAGGTGAAATGTTTCATCTAAGGTGGTATGTTTCTTCTAAGGTGGCATGTTTCATCTAAGGTGGCATGTTTCATCTAAGGTGGCATGTTTCATCGAATGTGGCATGTTTCATCTAAGGTGGCATGTTTCATCTAAGGTGGCATGTTTCATCTAAGGTGCCATGTTTCATCTAAGGTGGCATGTTTCTTCTAAGGTAGCATGTTTCATCTAAGGTGGCATGTTTCATCGAAGGTGGCATGTTTCATCTAAGGTGGCATGTTTCTTCTAAGGTGGCATGTTTCATCTAAGGTGCCATGTTTCATCTAAGGTGGCATGTTTCTTCTAAGGTAGCATGTTTCATCTAAGGTGGCATGTTTCATCTAAGGTGGCATGTTTCATCTAAGGTAGCATGTTTCATCTAAGGTGGCATGTTTCTTCTAAGGTAGCATGTTTCATCTAAGGTGGCATGTTTCATCTAAGGTGGCATGTTTCATCTAAGGTAGCATGTTTCATCTAAGGTGGCATGTTTCTTCTAAGGTGGCATGTTTCATCTAAGGTGGTATGTTTCATCTAAGGTGGCATGTTTCATCTAAGGTTGCATGTTTCTTCTAAGGTGGCATGTTTCTTCTAAGGTGGCATGTTTCATCTAAGGTGGCATGTTTCATCTAAGGTGGTATATAAGCATTATATTTCTTTCTATTCCCTCAAATTAAATCAGAGTTTGACTTTCTGTGGCTCTCGTGTGTCTGATATCTGGAAGGGAGAGGGCGAGTAGTCTGTTTCTAGGGGTATAGAGATGACGCTCTCTCACACTAAAATACACAAACACTAGTATACAACAGCCCCCCCTGGTGTAGGTGAGAGTCACTACACTTAGCCCTGTGACTGTAACCTGCACTGGTAATACTTTACCTTCAGTAGGCTAAACTCTAGTGACACCCTATTCCCCTAAGAGTGCACCAGAGGGCCTCTTGTCAAACGAAGTGCACTATATATGGAATAGGGTGTCAAAGATAGTGCACTACATTGGGAATGGAGGGCCATTTGAGATGTGTCCCACTGCCAAAATAGTAGTGCACTACATGGGGAATAGGGTGTCAAAGATAGTGCACTACATATAAAATAGGGTGTCAACGGTAGTGCACTACATAGGGAATAGGGTGTAGTTTGGTATGATTCTAATCCTTGTGTAGTGCTGGTCTATACCTGTGACTCACCCCTCCTCACTAAGAACTCTCAACACTCTCCTGGGGAACACTGAGATCCAGATCCATCACAGAGATGAAAACACAGCACGTTCACGGAGGGAGGGAGAGAGCAAGAGAGGGAGCAAATGAGGAAGGGGAGAGGGGAAAGACAGAGAGACAGATATAGAAAGGGAGGGAGAAGGGATGGAAGGAGAGAGAGAGGACAAAAGATAGGGGAGAGGGAGAGTAGTGTGTATATAGGCACAGCACGTCAAGGAAGAGAGGGAGGGAGGATGAGAGAGGGGGAGGAAGAGAGGAAGAGAGAGAAAGGGAGGGAGAGAGGGAGGAAGAGAGAGAGAGAGAGAAAGGGAGGGAGAGAGGGAGGAAGAGAGAGAGAGCGAGGGAGGGAGAGAGGGAGGGAGAGGGAGGAAGAGAGAGGGAGGGAGGAAGAGAGAGAGAGGGAGGGAGAGAGGGGGGAGGAAGAGAGGAAGGGAGGAAGAGAAAGAGAGGGAGGGAGAGGGATGGAGAGAGGGAGGGAGGAAGAGAGGGAGGGAGGAAGAGAGGAAGAGAGAGGGAGGGAGAGAGGGAGGGAGGAAGAGAGAGGGGGAGGGAGGAAGAGAGAGGGAGGGAGGAAGAGAGAGAGAGAGAGCGATGGAGTGAGAGAGAGAGGGGGAGGGAGGAAGAGAGAGGGAGGGAGGAAGAGAGAGAGAGGGAGGGAGAGAGGGGGGAGGAAGAGAGGAAGGGAGGAAGAGAAAGAGAGGGAGGGAGAGAGGGAGGGAGGAAGAGAGGGAGGGAGGAAGAGAGAGAGAGGGAGGGAGAGAGGGAGGGAGGAAGAGAGAGAGGGGGAGGGAAACAGAGAGAGGGAGACAGAGAGAGCGAGGGAGAGGTCTTTGAATCCTGATTGCAGACTAAAGACTGCTATCCCACATAGTGACATCCGTGTTGCCTGTAGTGAGAGGAGTGGAGGGGGAGGGAGGGAGGGTGGAGAGATATATGTTATCAGTTTGGACACTGTGGCAGCTTCATATTGCTTCTCCAAAAGGAAACAATGTTGTTGATATTTAGTCATTGTGTTACAGCACAAGCAGGCATCTTACTCTCAATGTTGAATTGAATTGAGAGAAGTATGGGATAATCAACAAGGGGCTATGGGCTCTATGGAAAATAATGTACGACGTGGAAGGTGGGAACTCACCTTTCTGGAGAACGCGTAGAGCCACGCAGTGTTCATTAGTGTGAAGAGAGTAGAGACGGCAGGGAAGGGCAAGAGAATGGGTCCAGGAGAGAGATGGGAAGAAAGAGAGGAGAGGGCCACAGGGTAGAGAGATGGGAAGAAAGAGAGGAGAGGGCCACAGGGTAGACAGATGGGAAGAAAGAGAGGAGAGGCGGTTCAGGAAAGAGACTAATGTGAACGAAGAGAAAGGGGGAAGGGAGAGAGTAGAGGGCCACAGGGTAGAGAGAAAAGAGAGAAGCTATTGATTTGACTTGGGAGTAAGAGCTCTAGATGGTTCATCCACCTGCACTCAGTCCTAGCGTGTGTGTGTGTGTGTGTGTGTGTTTGAGTGACACATGACACACATGACACACACACACACAGCCTTGTGCAGGTCAAAAGCCACAGAACAGTGACACCTGCTTGTGAAGAGATGAACAGCATAGAGAGATATAAATACATGACATTATGTTAACGATTCTGTAAATGACGATTTTATGATCAGAAATATCTCAAACATCTCTCTCTCTCTTCTTCTATCTCCTTCTCTCCGTCCTTGAGTTCTCCTCTTCTGTTCTCCGTGCTGAGCTGGTTCCTTTCATCAGTGTTATCTCTTTGACAATCCGACAGCTTTATCTATCTGGGACTTCTGACTGCTGGCATTTCCTTCTGAATCTACCTGACTCAACAAAAACATAGTTTAGTCTGATGCAATGCAGGAGCTCACTCACAGTCAGGTCTCTTTCTCTGTAGGCTTTAAAGACACATTCCATCATTTCAAACGCAACAAAACGGTGGCCCCGCCACTCTACTACAAATTACTGTAAGTTTCACAGAGTGGTCCTTCAAAGGCACACTCCATCACTTCTACTTTGTTTTTTATGTTGGAGAACTGCAGGGGAGGATTTTTATAAAGTGTGTAATCATAGAAGCAGAGAGACGGACACTTTGGTTAAAATAAGCCTATGTAGACACCTGGAAATACTGCAAACTCATCAAAGCCATCAAAATCAATCTTTTATGTATTGTCTGGGACTTTGTGTTTGATGTTTCTAATGTTTGAGCATCTGTTTGGCGTTGTGGAAAACGTACAGCCCTTTTGTTCTTGTGATGTTGCTGTGTTTAGGAATTGGAACTTTAATGAGACAATTATTGACAACATCAGTTCTATCTTTGTCTTTTGAGTTTGCCTATTCTGTAGAAAGTTTTGTTAAAGAAAAGATCAAAAATTGCTCCTCAGACTTTCAAATACCTTTTTCAAAGTATGTCCAGATTGACAAGACAGACAGTCAGTCCTCTGGGAGTCTTGCTTTAGACTAGATAACATTCTGAACGCTTTTAAACTGTCCTGTCCCTGTACTAATGTTTCATATTGTGTCCTTTTCCTGTCTATACCGTCACAACTAGCCTTCTATCACTCTCTCCCTCTTTCCGTTCTTTCAGCCAATTAGTGTTCCACCTCTCCTCCCAAGACTTGTTTTTCTCTCCGTTCCTTCACCCATCCTTTGACCTCCTGTGTCTGACTATCTCTTTGTCATTTCTCTTCTCTCTATCCCTGCATATCCCCTCTCTCTCGCTCGCTCCTCTCCCTCCCTGTGTCGCTCTTGCTCTCTCTCTCCTCTCCCTCCCCTTCTCACTCTCTGTCTGACTTCCATCCACCTATCTCCCACTCCCCTTCCCTTCCTCAATCTCTCTCCATGTCCTGTCTCTCTCTCTTTCTCTCTCCCTTCCTCCATCTCTTTCTTTGCCCGTCCCTCCATCTCTCTCCCTGTTCCCATCTCATCTCGTTCCCTCTCTCTCTTTATCACTCTCCCCCTCTCTCTCCATCTCTCTCTCCAGCCTAATCATGTTCTTCAGATTGATTCCATGGTGATTACTCCCTCTCAGATCTCATATTCTGAAAGAAATAAAGAGGGGAACTAAGAAAATGAGGAAATTAATGAAGGAGGGAGGGGAAGGAGAGGTTGAGAGAGAGTTACGTTAGAGGAGTGAATATGAGAATGAAGATATAGCGATAAAATATAAGAGAGCGATAAAGAGAAGAGAGAGAGAGAGAGGAAAGAGAGAGAGATGAGAGGGAGAGAAGAGAGAGAGAGAGGAAAGGGAGAGAGAGAAGAGAAAGTAGAAAGAGAGAGAGAGAGAGGGGAGAGAGAGAGAGGGGGGAGAGAAGAAAGAGAGAGGAAAGAGAGAGAGGGGAGAGAGAGAGGAAAGAGAGAGGGAAGATAGAGAGAAGAGAGAGGGGGCAGAGAGAGAGAAGAGAGAGAAGAGAGAGAGGGGAGAGAGAGAGAAGGGAGAGAGAGAATAGAGAGAAAGGGAGAGAGAGAGAGAAGAGAGAGAGGGGAGAGAGAGAATAGAGAGAGAGAGAGAGAGAGAGAGAAGAGAGAGAGGGGAGAGAGAGAGAGAGAGAGGGGGAAAAAGAGAAGAGAGATTGATTGGTTTGTTTCACTCCATTCCTTAGAGTACTATATAAATACTTATGAAGTAATTAATCTGTATTAGCAATCACTACGGCCTTGAATTCAGTCATTCTACAACACTGTATAATTTCAACTGAGCAAATTATTAGCTAGTGGAACTTTTCACACAAAAAAACTGTCAATCACTCAAAGGCTGCGTTTAAAGGTGCAATCTGGTATTGGACCGACCCTTTTGTTCCCAGCGGCAGGGCTAAAATACAAATCCCAGATTGTAGCCTTAAAGTACATACTCTCAGTCTCTACACAAGAATGCAATACCACAATCCATACCCATTCACAATTTCTGCTCATACTCTGTCTATCTTAACCAAGAGTCTAAGCTCTGACTTCACCAGGTCAATGTGAAAGCCCTTTCCCTTTCCTTTCAGAACCCACATTCTTTTCCACAACACATTGTGAGTCATCACCATAGAAATCCTATTGGTTCATTCTAATTCCAAATTCTGTGGTCATACCTTCTCTGAGTTGAACCCATTTCTGTAAAAGGAGGCGTTGATGTCATAGCTCTTAGAATGGAATCCATGTTAGAAGCTTCTGTCTGCTGAATGACAGTGTTTCTTATTAAAAGCAGTGTGACAATAATAAAAAATACCTTGACAATATTCCTTGCTGGTCTTTCAACTATTGGTAAGGTAACGGACGTCACACAAGAACGCACACACACACACACACATTTCGATCGATACGTTAAGTCGTAGTGTTGTGTTTCAAAACTGAGCAGATCAGAAATGAATGTGGTTTAAATGCCAGGACCCTATAGATTGAGCTGTGGCCTCTTGGCTTTAGTTAAAACGCACCACAGTTGACTTCTTCATAGATGCCCCAAGGCAGGGAACACAGATCGATACTTCTTTCCAACTGACTGTGTTTGTGTGTTTGTGGGTGGGTGGGTGGGTGGGTGTATGTACGGGTGGATGGGTGTGTGCGTGAGTGTGTGCGTGTGTGTGTGTGGTGTGTGTGCCACAGAGGACAAACTGGGGATACCTGGACTAATCACATAGTTTAGTCTGATGCAATGTAGGAGCTCACTCACAGTCAGGTCTCTTTCTCCCTCGGCTTTACAGACACATCCCATATTTTCTCAGTGCCTGACATCTCCCTTTGTTGCGGTGCTTGTGTTTGAGGCAAGTGCAAAATGCCTGGGGATTAGAGGCTGAAAACATCCCTATTGGTTATATGTGATATATAACCTATAAATACCGGTAGATATATTATATTAGAAATGTTCCATGAATGATATTATAGATGTTGTATTTAGAGTATATACTTACTAAAGGCAAGAGAACCCATTGGAAAACCAGGGGACTTCTCTAGCAGCACCTAAGGAGAGAAAATAAAGAAAAACAGTGAAAAGGAAAGACTGAGTTGAAGAGAAGGAAAGAGATGAAGGTTGAAGGAAAGAACAGGGGAGAACTAATGAGCTGCATCCTCATCCTCAGCCCTCTCACACCCTCTGC
This sequence comes from Salvelinus fontinalis, assembly GCF_029448725.1. Taxonomy (NCBI): domain Eukaryota; kingdom Metazoa; phylum Chordata; class Actinopteri; order Salmoniformes; family Salmonidae; genus Salvelinus; species Salvelinus fontinalis. Next base: position 6,203 of record NW_026600339.1, on the reverse strand, counting down.
AGAGCAGCCATCCACAGGAGGGGGAAATAGCAGAGAAATGAGAAGGGGAAATGACGTTTGGAGATCGAAGTTGACTTTCTGCTGTGGAACTGAAACAGAAATTGAATCTTGTAAAGGTTAGAGTAGAGGAGAAAACATGGCTCAACCAACCAGAGGTCACAGTCAGAGTTCTACTGTTGCCCCGGGAGACCGGAACCAGAGGAATCCATTTCGGACAGGGAGTGGAAGACACAGGGGGTCAAGCCCTTAGGAGCAGACAGGGGGAAGCAATACCAGAGTAGGGTGGGTCTGTCTGTCTGTCTGTCTGTCTGTCTGTCTGTCTGTCTGTCTGTCTGTCTGTCTGTCTGTCTGTGTGATATAGCATTAATACCAGAGTAGTCCAGAAAGCCAGTAGAATTAGAGTGTAGAGGTGATGCAGCACCTCGTCCACCATAGAGGCTGTACCATAGGTTTAGAAACCCTCACTTCTCTCTCCTGTCTTCCTATTTCTACTCCTCATTTAAACAAAGCATAGCACATAACTAATGAAATTACAGTTCATGAAAATGTGCCCTTAATCCAGTATAAACTAATGTACAGAATTGATTATACAAGAGCCAAAATTCACAACTTCTACAGCACAACGGCAGAGTCATGTCTTAAGTGCAAAACTAACAGTGACTTTATGATTCATGCCTTCTGGAAGTGCTATAAAGTTATAAAGTTGGCTCTCAGAAGTTGTACAATATAAATGTACTTTTAATCTGTCTATCTGCATACTTCAATAGATGGCAGATGAGGGTGCGGTGAGACAGCCAATGGGTTGGACTGTAGATTTTTCCTCAATCATTTTGGAAAAACTTTGCCTAAAAACTGGAAATCTAAGGACCCTCCATCATTAAGATAGTGGATGAATCAATTGCATTATTATCTAAATATTGAGCAAATGTGTGCTCCAGAGAGAGGCAGGAGAGTTTGAGAAATGAGACAGTATGTTGTGAAACAGCAGGATGGGAGAGGTGACGGTGAGAACGTGGTCCTGAGCAAGTGTGAGGTCATTCATTTTTTTATTTTACCGTTATTTTACCAGGTAAGTTGACTGAGAACACATTCTCATTTGCAGCAACGACCTGGGGAATAGTTACAGGGGAGAGGAGGGGGATGAATGAGCCAATTGTAAAGTGGGGATTATTAGGTGACCATGATGATTTGAGGGCCAGATTGGGAATTTAGCCCATGATTGTTGACATGTGTGTATGCTGAGTTGTCTATTGTTTTTGTATAAATCTGTTTTTGTATTGGCAAAAAAGTTCAATCAAATCTCTCTCATTCTCTCCTCAAGTTCCTCACTCATACTCATTATTTTTCTCTGTTGACAATCAATTTTCCAGCAGATTAATATTAAATAAAGATGCTGACCTTTCTTTCTTTCTTTCTTTCTTTCTTTCTTTCTTTCTTTCTTTCTTCCTTTCTTCCTTTCTTCCTTTCTTCCTTTCTTCCTTTCTTCCTTTCTTCCTTTCTTCCTTCCTTCCTTCCTTCCTTCTCCTTCCTCCATCCATCCATCCATCCCGTGATGTCTCAGTGCTCTACATTGCCGTGGGTAACTCACCTCATCCATCATCAATGTGTATCCACCTTGTAAAACAGAACAATGAACACTTAACTATAGAGACTAACTACAATATGCACTGACATTTACAACATTATTAGATACACTATTAAACATGCTGTGATGAACAGTGAGGGAGACAGACACATCCATCTCTCTCTCCCACTGTGTGTGTGTGTACTCCGTCCTACAGCTAAAAACAACAACCACTATTCAAGTCTGTACAAACACACATATCATTCTGTACATTATACAGATTCTTTTTCAAACTAAAAGTTTCCACTGGTTCTTCTGACAAGACAGATGGGATGTCTATAATGGTGAATTCTAAAGCTAGCAGAATTGGCAACGTTGTTGTTTAGGGCGATAGAATTCGATGATATGCAATCGACACGTACACACGGCATCTCTGGGCATGACTTAGTAAATATTCCCTGTGTGGCTTAGTAAATACTGTCACCTTGTAGTAGCTAGGATGTCCGTCTGTGTAAACGGTGTCGTTGATAATAGAGCCATTCATCTCATATCCCCATCCTGAGAACTCTCCCTTTAAGAGCCAGGACAAATCCTTAGGGTCATGACAATAGCTATGTGAATGGATAGAGAATCGAGAGGGGGAGGAGCGAGAGAGAGAAGTCCATTACAATAGCTCATTAGAGAGAGCGAGGGAGAGAGACGGGGAGACAGAGAGACAGAGGGCTAGCACGGAACACTAGGCACAGAATAAGCCACACTATCTATCTACTGAATGGTTGTGGCAATGACTCAACCCTCTACATCGGGTCTAGTCTGGAGAGAGGCCAAACAACCACAGACCTCCTCTAAAGAACTTGAAAATATGACTTTCCCTCCCGGCAGGCAGCACAAAATTACCCTTGCATAAAACCCCCTGAGTCGGTCAGAATTGAGGCAGGGGGACATAAAGAACCAATGAAAGGATTACTTATTTATAAGAATGGTTGGAGGAGAGGAGGAAAGGCGAATAAGCAATGCCTGTGAGGATGGGATGGTGTGTGTGTTTTCTGATTAGTTGCATTGCGACCTGGCAGTTCTACTTTAATGGAAGGACTTTGTTTCAGAGTGGAGCAGAGTTGAAGAATATCTTCTATTTTGTTGCAGCCAAAATGGAGGCTTTTTTTTTCTCTGTTCGTATGCTGGTAGCCAGCTGTCCGCTATCTAATTGGTGTTTTCCTGAATAACAGTGTGAACATTTTACTTATCGCCCAGCCTGGGCCAAAAAGCCCCAAAGTTACTCCTGTTTGGTCAGAAAAAACAATGGATGCCACGGCCCAAATGTCAGGCACTAATTCTCAGTTAATGAATTGGCAGGGAGAGCAGTGAAGGTCCCGCTCGCTCTCGTTCTGTCTGTCTGTCTGTCTGTCTGTCTGTCGTTCTGTCGTTCTGTCGTTCTGTCGTTCTGTCTGTCTGTCTGTCTGTCTGTCTGTCTGTCTGTCTGTCTGTCCGTCTGAGAGAGGAGAGGTCATGAGCAGATGAGCACCTGCATTCTTCAGCATGTTCTTAAAAAAATATAGATTTAGAGTTAGATAAACTTGGATTTTTTTGTCAGGAACACATACAGGATGCTACCCTCTACAACATAACCCTCACTTCAAATCAAAACTCAAAACCTACAACCTGATTTTGGACAGAATTACAGAATCACCTGGAAGGCTTACAACTACCAAAGATTATTATTCCAACACTATACAGCAGATGCTCTGGAAAACAGCAGAAACCTGAAAACACCATCCAACTTGGAACTGAGTGAGTAATGTTTAGTCTGAAGCTATATTTTCTTTCCAAAAGCCAAGAAGAAAAATACATTACATTACTTTATAAGGACTGAATGCTAAGTTAAGGCTACCAAGCTTGACACACCTTCAATTAGCACTGACGGGTCAAGTGAGAGGTCTCAAAGCGCTTTAGCCCAACAATGGCAGGAGAGTCGCACAGTCTACTCCAACCAAATGGAGAGGCCTTAGAAGCTGCCTCCCGCTGTTCAGAGGTAATTAAAATACAAATACGAAGAGCACAAAATGAAGCTCTTTATGGAAAATCAAGAGATACTTTTTGCTGACTATTATAAAAATGGGAACATCAGCAACCTCATCTTCCACAGAGACCATCCCCTGGCATGGCACAGTGCTATATTAACCAGGCCATCCCCTGGCATGGCACAGTGCTATATTAACCAGACCATCTCCTGGCATGGCACAGTGCTATATTAACCAGACCATCTCCTGGCATGGCACAGTGCTATATTAACCATACCATCCCCTGGCATGGCACAGTGCTATATTAACCAGACCATCCCCTGGCATGGCACAGTGCTATATTAACCAGACCATCCCCTGGCATGGCACAGTGCTATATTAACCAGACCATCCCCTGGCATGGCACAGTGCTATATTAACCAGACCATCCCCTGGCTTGGTACAGGGCTATATTAACCAGACCATCCCCTGGCATGGCACAGTGCTATATTACCACACTACCCCTGTGTTAACAGTACCAAAAATTAGAACAGGACATGGTAGAAATAGTTTTAGTTACTTAGCTCTGTGGTCCGGGAATTCTCTCCTGAATATTTAAAAATGTGATGATCTAGTTTCGTTGGTGGAGTTTAAACACTTGAATAGATTTATATATCATAGAAGAGTGTAATTGTTTTTAGGCCAGCTGTTTTTAGTCAAGACTCTTGTTTTTAATGTAAAATGTGTTTTTTTTGTATTGTATGTGTGTTTATAGTTTTGTTTAATGTTGTGTTAGTGTATGTAAGTTGTTTTGTCTGTATAAAAAGTGAGATATGGTAAGGTCTGGTAGGTTGTATAAAAAGTGAGATATGGTAAGGTCTGGTAGGTTGTATAAAAAGTGAGATATGGTAAGGTCTGGTAGGTTGTATAAAAAGTGAGATCTGTGGTAGGATGTATAAAAAGTGAGATATGGTAAGGTCTGGTAGGTTGTATAAAAAGTGAGATCTGTGGTAGGATGTATAAAAAGTGAGATATGGTAAGGTCTGGTAGGTTGTATAAAAAGTGAGATCTGTGGTAGGATGTATAAAAAGTGAGATATGGTAAGGTCTGGTAGGTTGTATAAAAAGTGGGATATGGTAAGGTCTGGTAGGATGTATAAAAAGTGAGATATGGTAAGAGTTTAAGGTAAGGAGAGGATGAAGAAAAATGTTTAAAACACCAGTTACAAATCTATTGTGACACACCTCACTACACACACACTTCAGTTGTACTTCAAACAGTGATAACAAGGGGATGTGGCTTTGATATGATTGAATAAGGAGTTTATTCAGTCCACTGCAGATTTATGGTCTTCACATCAGATGCTTTATGAAGCCAATAATAACCGAACCGGATGCTGCCAGAAATTGCCATCCACGCTTGATTCAGAGTAGCAGGTCAATAATAGACTTTTCCATAGTGAACTTCTTACCCTGTTTTCAAAGCTCAGCTTTCACCACTCCAGTATGAAATGGAAAATCTCTTTTTAATGCAAAGCCATGGATCGATGAGGGATTTGATGAACGCAGCAGCGAGCGGGCGCTTCAAGGTCGTGGTGTGTTTCAGTACTCTCTCACCCCACCTCTCCCACTCACTTTACTGTGGGACAGCGTTATTTGAAAAGGCCTCCCATTTACTCAAACGTGGATGGCAATTTCTGGCTGCATCCGGTTCGGTTATTATTGGCTTCATAAAGCATCTGATGTGAAGACCATAAATCTGCAGTGGCCTGAATAAACTCCTTATTCAATCATATCAAAGCCACATCCCCTTGTTATCACGGTTTCAAATACAACTGAAGTGTGTGTGGACTGTGTGTGTGTGTGTTTGAGAGTGATTGACTATCTGTATGCAGTGTACTTCAACACCTGCAAAACTCACGACTGAAATCAGCCGTTTCTCTGTCCTCGTTTCACCTATAAAAGAAAAAGCCTCGCCACTCAACCTTACAGCTCTCATTGCTTCTCTAAACCAAGGCCTCAGCATAGACCACTACCCGGATAAGGCCTCAGCATAGACCACTACCCGGACAAGGCCTCAGCATAGACCACTACCCGGATAAGGCCTCAGCATAGACCACTACCCGGATAAGGCCTCAGCATAGACCACTACCCGGACAAGGCCTCAGCATAGACCACTACCCGTATAAGGCCTCAGCATAGACCACTACCCGGATAAGGCCTCAGCATAGACCACTACCCGGACAAGGCCTCAGCATAGACCACTACCCGGATAAGGCCTCAGCATAGACCACTACCCGGATAAGGCCTCAGCATAGACCACTACCCGGATAAGGCCTCAGCATAGACCACTACCCGGATAAGGCCTCAGCATAGACTACTACCCGGATAAGGCCTCAGCATAGACCACTACCCGGACAAGGCCTCAGCATAGACCACTACCCGGATAAGTCCTCAGCATAGACTACTACCCGGATAAGGCCTCAGCATAGACCACTACCCGGACAAGGCCTCAGCATAGACCACTACCCGGATAAGGCCTCAGCATAGACCACTACCCGGACAAGGCCTCAGCATAGACCACTACCCGGATAAGGCCTCAGCATAGACCACTACCCGGATAAGGCCCCAGCATAGACCACG
>NW_026600338.1:305615-385303 GCF_029448725.1 Salvelinus fontinalis | reverse complement strand
AACTCTCTGTGATGTGAATAAACCTCCAGGTAACGTTGGACACAGAGGAAATCTTTCAATCTAATCTCTTACAACAAAAGAGCTTCAGCGCTTTCTACTGTAATTATGAGAAAACATGACTCTAAGAAATAGACACACACACACACACACACACACACACACACACACACACACACACAAATACACACCTGTTGTGAGTGTGTGTGCGCTGTCCTGTGTGTCTGGGTGAGAATGTGTGGGACGTGGGCTGGGCTGTGGAGAACCAAGGTCCACCAGACCCAGGATGAGGAAACCCTCCAGGCCACAGAAGCTCAGCGCCTGGGACGGCTCTCTCTGGGCTAGGGCACGCAGCTCCAGGGACGGCTCTCTCTGGGCCAGGGCACGCAGCTCCTGAGACGGCTCTCTCTGGGCCAGGGCACGCAGCTCCTGAGACGGCTCTTTCTGGGCCAGGGCACGCAGCTCCTGAGACGGCTCTTTCTGGGCCAGGGCACGCAGCTCCTGAGACGGCTCTTTCTGGGCCAGGGCACGCAGCTCCAGGGACGGCTCTCTCTGGGCCAGGGCACGCAGCTCCTGAGACGGCTCTCTCTGGGCCAGGGCACGCAGCTCCTGAGACGGCTCTTTCTGGGCCAGGGCACGCAGCTCCAGGGACGGCTCTCTCTGGGCCAGGGCACGCAGCTCCTGAGACGGCTCTCTCTGGGCCAGGGCACGCAGCTCCTGAGACGGCTCTCTCTGGGCCAGGGCACGCAGCTCCTGAGACGGCTCTTTCTGGGCCAGGGCACGCAGCTCCTGAGACGGCTCTCTCTGGGCCAGGGCACGCAGCTTTTGGGACGGCTCTCTCTGGGCCAGGGCACGCAGCTCCTGGGACGGCTCTCTCTGGGCTAGGGCACGCAGCTCCAGGGACGGCTCTCTCTGGGCCAGGGCACGCAGCTCCTGAGACGGCTCTCTCTGGGCCAGGGCACGTAGCTCCTGAGACGGCTCTCTCTGGGCCAGGGCACGCAGCTCCTGGGACGGCTCTCTCTGGGCCAGGGCACGCAGCTCCTGGGACGGCTCCCTCTGGGCCAGGGCACGCAGCTCCTGAGACGGCTCTCTCTGGGCCAGGGCACGCAGCTCCAGGGACGGCTCTCTCTGGGCCAGGGCACGCAGCTCCTGGGACGGCTCTCTCTGGGCCAGGGCACGCAGCTCCAGGGACGGCTCTCTTTGGGCCAGGGCACGCAGCTCCTGGGACGGCTCTCTCTGGGCCAGGGCACGCAGCTCCAGGGACGGCTCTCTCTGGGCCAGGGCACTCAGCTCCTGGGACGGCTCTCTCTGGGCCAGGGCACGCAGCTCCTGGGACGGCTCTCTCTGGGCCAGGGCACGCAGCTCCTGAGACGGCTCTCTCTGGGCCAGGGCACGCAGCTCCTGGGACGGCTCTCTCTGGGCCAGGGCACGCAGCTCCTGAGACGGCTCTTTCTGGGCCAGGGCACGCAGCTCCTGAGACGGCTCTCTCTGGGCCAGGGCACGCAGCTCCAGGGACGGCTCTCTCTGGGCCAGGGCACGCAGCTCCTGGGAGAGACAGGACAGAGGAAATGAATGGGTTAGTTCCAGGGCTGGGGTTAATCTCAACTCAGCAAATTCAAGAAATTAAATTGAAATTCAATATCTATTTAACCTTTATTAAGCCAGGTATGTCACTGGAAAGAGAATGTATTTTACCATAATGACTAAATAAATTAATATGAATTAGGCATTAACCGTTAGGAGAGAGGGTGAGTGATGGGGTTAGGGAGAGAGAGAGCGAGAGAAACCATCTGACCACACTAAGAGAGGAGCTGCAGGAGAGAATGAGAACAGAGGACAGGCTGCATGAGAGAAAGAGAACAGAGGACAGACTGGAGGAGAGAAAGAGAACAGAGGACAGGCTGGAGGAGAGAAAGAGAACAGAGGACAGACTGTAGGAGAGAAAGAGAACAGAGGACAGACTGCAGGAGAAACAGAGAACAGAGGACAGACTGCAGGAGAGAAAGAGGACAGAGGACAGACTGCAGGAGAGAAAGAGGACAGAGGACAGACTGCAGGAGAGAAAGAGAACAGAGGACAGACTGTAGGAGAGAAAGAGAACAGAGGATAGACTGCAGGAGAGAAAGAGAACAGAGGACAGACTGCAGGAGAGAAAGAGAACAGAGGACAGGCTGCAGGAGAGAAAGAGAACAGAGGACAGGCTGCAGGAGAGAAAGAGAACAGAGGACAGACTGCAGGAGAGAAAGAGAACAGGACAGGCTGCAGGAGAGAAAGAGAACAGAGGACAGGCTGCAGGAGAGAAAGAGAACAGAGGACAGACTGCAGGAGAGAAAGAGAACAGAGGATAGACTGCAGGAGAGAAAGAGAACAGAGGACAGACTGCAGGAGAGAAAGAGAACAGAGGACAGGCTGCAGGAGAGAAAGAGAACAGAGGACAGACTGCAGGAGAGAAAGAGAACAGACTACAGGAGAGAAAGAGAACAGAGGACAGGCTGCAGGAGAGAAAGAGAACAGAGGACAGGCTGCAGGAGAGAAAGAGAACAGAGGACAGACTGCAGGAGAGAAAGAGAACAGAGGACAGGCTGCAGGAGAGAAAGAGAACAGAGGACAGACTACAGGAGAGAAAGAGAACAGAGGACAGACTGCAGGAGAGAATAGAGAACAGAGTACAGACTGCAGGAGAGAAAGAGAACAGAGGACAGACTGCAGGAGAGAAAGAGAACAGAGGATAGACTGCAGGAGAGAAAGATAGCAGAGGATAGACTGCAGGAGAGAAAGAGAACAGAGGACAGACTGCAGGAGAGAAAGAGAACAGAGGACAGGCTGCAGGAGAGAAAGAGGACAGAGGGCAGACTGCAGGAGAGAAAGATAGCAGAGGACAGACTGCAGGAGAGAAAGAGAACAGAGGACAGACTGGAGGAGAGAAAGAGAACAGAGGACAGGCTGCAGGAGAGAAAGAGAACAGAGGACAGACTGCAGGAGAGAAAGAGAACAGAGGACAGACTGTAGGAGAGAAAGAGAACAGAGGACAGACTGTAGGAGAGAAAGAGAACAGAGGACAGACTGTAGGAGAGAAAGAGAACAGAGGACAGACTGTAGGAGAGAAAGAGAACAGAGGACAGACTGGAGGAGAGAAAGAGAACAGAGGACAGACTGTAGGAGAGAAAGAGAACAGAGGACAGACTGCAGGAGAGAAAGAGAACAGAGGACAGACTGCAGGAGAGAAAGATAGCAGAGGACAGACTGTAGGAGAGAAAGAGAACGGAGGACAGACTGCAGGAGAGAAAGAGAACAGAGGACAGACTGCAGGAGTGAAAGAGGACAGAGGACAGACTGCAGGAGAGAAAGAGAACAGAGGACAGACTACAGGAGAGAAAGAGAACAGAGGACAGACTGCAGGAGAGAAAGAGAACAGAGGACAGGCTGCAGGAGAGAAAGAGAACAGAGGACAGACTACAGGAGAGAAAGAGAACAGAGGACAGACTGCAGGAGAGAAAGAGAACAGAGGACAGACTGCAGGAGAGAAAGAGAACAGAGGACAGACTACAGGAGAGAAAGAGAACAGACTACAGGAGAGAAAGAGAACAGAGGACAGACTGCAGGAGAGAAAGAGAACAGAGGACAGGCTGCAGGAGAGAAAGAGAACAGAGGACAGACTACAGGAGAGAAAGAGAACAGAGGACAGACTACAGGAGAGAAAGAGAACAGAGGACAGACTGCAGGAGAGAAAGAGAACAGAGGACAGACTACAGGAGAGAAAGAGAACAGAGGACAGACTGCAGGAGAGAAAGAGAACAGAGGACAGACTACAGGAGAGAAAGAGAACAGACTACAGGAGAGAAAGAGAACAGAGGACAGACTACAGGAGAGAAAGAGAACAGAGGACAGGCTGCAGGAGAGAAAGAGAACAGAGGACAGACTGCAGGAGAGAAAGAGAACAGAGGACAGGCTGCAGGAGAGAAAGAGAACAGAGGACAGACTGCAGGAGAGAAAGAGAACAGAGGACAGGCTGCAGGAGAGAAAGAGAACAGAGGATAGGCTGCAGGAGAGAAAGAGAACAGAGGACAGACTACAGGAGAGAAAGAGAACAGAGGACAGGCTGCAGGAGAGAAAGAGAACAGAGGACAGACTACAGGAGAGAAAGAGAACAGAGGACAGGCTGCAGGAGCAGAAAGATCACCACTCTATGACCTGCCCTCACACAGCAGAGGAGCCCAGCTCAACCAGCCAGACTTCTCCAGCCCTGCCTGCTGCACCCCTCCTCCCCAACCCAGAGAATAGCCTCCCACTGACAGCGGCACAGACCAGCCACACCCCAGCTCCAACAACCACCAGCCCCCCTCTGCCCCCTCCAGTCCAGAAGAAACACTGGCTAACATCGTCCTGTTAATGGACTCAAATGGGAAGTATGTCCAGGAGAAGAAACTTTTCCATAGACACAAAACGAGAAAGGTGTGGTGCCCAACAACGCAGAGTGCCATGGAGCTGCTTGATAAGGCCCATCTCGGGTCGCCAAGCCACATAATCATACACACCGGAAGCAACGACCTGCGTGCTCAGCAGGAGAGGGTGGCGACTTCACTACGGGGAATGATTGAGAAGGCCTCCGCAATCTTCCCCAACTCAAGAATCGTGGTTGCCAAGACTCTCAAGGACGTCGCTTTAAACTGCAGCCCGACCTCTCCACCCAGGAACAGCGGAGCAATCTCCACCCCGCCGAGATCACCGAGACAACACCCCGGACCAGCACCCTGGACCCCCCAGCCACGACCACAGCACCACCAACCTCAATGTCCACCACAGCCAGCGCAGCACAGACCACCCCAGCCCAGCTTCAGAGCCACCCAGACGAGGCCTCCCACCCCCCTGCCCCCCACCGCAGACCCACACTTGGAGGAGCCACAGCCCAGCAGGCAGAGCTACGCACAGGCGGTGAGAGGAGCAACTGGCCCAGCCCCCACCAATGAAATGAATGGCATTAAACACATGCTGAGTCTACTATGCTCACATGTGATAGGCCGAGGGTCATGGATGCTCACATGTGATAGGCCGAGGGTCATGGTAAGATGAGCACAAGAACTCCACCATCCTCACACTACATCCACCCAAGTGGCATGACACAAATCCTATCTAAAATGATAAACAAATCACATTTGCATAATAAGAGTTTACTTTAATTGAAAAATCCTATTTTAATAGTTCTTGTTTGGATTGTTAGTGTTTGTCTCATTTTGAAGATAAAAAGGTAAAACATTAGGAAGTCTTTTTACGTTGCATGTTGGAATATACAAGGGTTGAAGTCCTCTGCTTTTGGGCTAAAGAGCAGAAACCCAGACTTCCTGAAAGAAATGGATGATGTTGATATTGTAGTACTACAGGAAACATGGTGCAGAGGTGATGTTTCCACTGGCTGTCCACTAGGTTATAAGGAGATAATCCTACCATCCACTAAATTAAAAGGAATCACACAGGGCAGAGACTCAGGGGGAATGTTAATACGGTATAAATCTGAACTAACTCATTTAATCGAATTGATCAAAACAGGAGAATTCTTTATCTGGTTAAAAATCAACAAAGAGGCCATCTTAACAAATAAAAATGTCTTCCTCTGTGCCACATACATTCCCCCCTCAGAGTCACCCTACTTCAATGAAGAGAGTTTCTCCATTCTAGAGGGGGAGATTAGTCACTTTCAAGCCCAAGGCAACGTACTGGTCTGTGGAGACCTGAATGGTAGAACAGCAGAAGAACTAGACACTATTAACAGTCCTGGGGATAAACATCTACCAGGAAGCAACAACCTTTCCCTCCCCACATACTCCCACAGAAACAACTATGACAATGTGAAAAACAAAAACGGAGTACAGCTCGTGAAGCTCTGTCGAACACTGGGTCTGTACATAGTCAATGGCAGGCTGAGAGGAGACTCTTTTGGTAGGTACACTTACAGCTCATCCCTTGGCAGCAGCACTGTAGACTACTTCCTCACCGACCTAAACCCAGAGTCTCTCAGAGCCTTCACAGTCAGCCCACTAACACCTCTCTCAGACCACAGTAAAATCACAGTGTATCTGAGAAGAGCAGAACCCAACCATGAAGCATCACGGCCCAATAAATGACATGGTACTAAACAGGCCTATAAATGGAGTGCAACAATACAGACATCTACCGAAAAGCAATTAGTAGCCAAAAAATACAATCTCTCCTGGACAACGTTTTAGCCTTAACATTCTCCTTCAGCAATGAAGGTGTAAATTTAGCTGTTTGGAACATAAACTTTATATTTGACAAATTAGCCTCTTAGCTAATCTAAAGAAGCATAAGAGCAAACCAGAAATAAAAGATAATGAAAAATGGTTTGATAATGATTGCAAAAATATAAGAAAGTCATTGGGAAATATATCTAGTCAAAAACACAGAGAACCAGACAACAAAAATATACGCCTTCAATATGGGGAAACACTGAAGCAATACAAACGCACCCTAAGAACAAAAAAGGAACAGCACATTAGAAATCAGCTGGATGGAATTGAGGAATCCATAGAATCAAACCACTTCTGGGAGAATTGGAATAAATTAAACAAACCTCATCATGAGGAATTGGCTATCCAAAATGGGGATATGTGGAGAAATCAATTTGCAAACCTCTACAGTAATATAACAAAGAGCCCAGAACAAAAAGATATTCAAGAAGAATCAAGTAAACCGAAACAAAGGCAAAATCTACTCGTGTTTTGTAGATTTCAAGAAAGCATTTGATTCAATTTGGCACAAAGGTCTTTTTTATAAACTAATAGAAAGTGGTTTTGGAGGGAAAACATATGATGTTATTAAATCAATGTACACTAAAAACGAATGTGCGGTTAAAATTGGCAACAAGCAAACAGACTTCTTCTCTGAGGGGCGGGGAGTGAAACAGGGCTGTCCAATAAGTCCAACACTATTTAACATCTACATTAATTAATTGGCAAAAACATTAGAAGAATCGGAAGCACCTGGTATCACCCTACACAACACCGAAATCAAGCGTCTGCTGTACGCAGATGACCTGGTGCTGCTGTCTCCCACTAAAGAGGGGTTACAGCAGCACCTAGATCGTCTTCACAGGTTCTGTCAGACCTGGGCTCTGACCGTTAACCTAAAAAAAAAATATATATATATAATGATATTCCAAAAAAGGTCAGGAAATCAGGATGACAAATATAAATTCTATTTGGACACAGTTCTATAGAACACACCAAAAACTACACATATCTAGGACTAAATATCAGCAACACAGGTAGCTTTCACATGGCTGTGAATGAGCTGAGAGACAAAGCAAGAAGAGCATTCTATGCCATTAAAAGGAACATCAAAATTGAAATTCCAATTAGAATCTGTCTCAAATTTTCCAATCAGTTATAGAACCAGTTGCTCTATATGGCAGTGAAGTATGGGGTCCAATCTCTAAAAATTAATTTGCCAAATAGGACAAACATCCAATCGAAATACTGCATGCAGAGTTTTGCAAGACAGTATTGCAAGTGCAAAGAAAAACTCAAAATAACGCATGTAGGGCAGAATTGGGCCAATTCCCCCTCCTCATTCAAATAGAAAGAAGAGCCATCAAATTTTACAACCATCTAAAAACAAGTGACCCTAAAACATTCCATCACACAGCTCTACAATGTCAAGAGATGAAACAAGAGAAGAGTCCCCTCAGCCAGCTGGTTCTGAGGCTCAGTTCACCAACCCAAACCAACCCCATAGAGCCTCGGGACAGCACTCAGAAAATCTGTCCCAACCAAATCATCACAAAACAAAAATAAAAATATATAACCTATTGGAAAGACACCACAAAAATCAAAGTAAACTTCAATGCTATTTGGCTCTAAACAGACAGTACATGGTGGCAGACTATCTGACCACCGTGACTGATAGAAAACTGAGGAAAACACTGACTAGGTACAGACTCAGTGAGCACAGTCTGGCTATAGAGACCGGTTGTCACAGACAAACCTGGCTGCCCAGAGAGGACAGGCTGTGCTCACTCTGCTCCAGGGGAGAGGTAGAGACAGAGCTGCATTTCCTATTACACTGTGACAAATACTCAGACCTAAGAGAATATTTCTTTCCCAAAATTATAATTCAATACAAAGAATATGAAACTATAAAAGATGAAGAAAAAATCAAATATTTATTGGGTGAAAAAACAAAATGTGCAATTTTGGCAGCCAAATATGTGTCCTCCTGCCACAACCTGAGGGACAGCCAGTGAAAAGTGCAAAGTAATGTCGATAATATTTCCCATCTTGTTTTGTTTTGTCTTTCATACCAGGTCATGTGTCTTCTCAGGCATGTTGACACTGGTCTACTACTGTTGCTTTAATGTATTGTTGTTCTGGTCCACTACTACTATTATTATTACTGTTGGTCCCACCATTTATTTATATATAAATATATATATATATATATATATATATATATATATATATATATATATATATATATATATATATATATATATATATATATACTGTACAAATATACACTGCTCAAAAAAATTAAGGGAACACTAAAATAACACATCCTAGATCTGAATGAATGAACTATTCTTATTAAATGTTTTTTTCTTTACATAGTTGAATGTGCTGACAACAAAATCACACAAAAATGATCAATGGAAATCAAATGTATCAACCCATGGAGGTCTGGATTTGGAGTCACACTCAAAATTAAAGTGGAAAACCACACTACAGGCTGATCCAACTTTGATGTAATGTCCTTAAAACAAGTCAAAATGAGGCTCAGTAGTGTGTGTGGCCTCCACGTGCCTGTATGACCTCCCTACAACGCCTGGGCATGCTCCTGATGAGGTGGCGGATGGTCTCCTGAGGGATCTCCTCCCAGACCTGGACTAAAGCATCCGCCAACTCCTGGACAGTCTGTGGTGCAACGTGGCGTTGGTGGATGGAGCGAGACATGATGTCCTAGATGTGCTCCATTGGATTCAGGTCTGGGGAACGGGCGGGCCAGTCCATAGCATCAATGCCTTCCTCTTGCAGGAACTGCTGACACACTCCAACCACATGAGGTCTAGCATTGTCTTGCATTAGGAGGAACCCAGGGCCAACCGCACCAGCATATGGTCTCACAAGGGGTCTGAGGATCTCATCTCGGTACCTAATGGCAGTCAGGCTACCTCTGGCGAGCAGTCAGGCTACCTTTGGAGGGCTGTGCAGCCCCCAAAGAAATGCCACCCCACACCATGACAGACCCACCGCCAAATCGGTCATGCTGGAGGATGTTGCAGGCAGCAGAACGTTCTCCACGGCGTCTCCAGACTCTGTCATGTCTGTCAAATGCTCAGTGTGAACCTGCTTTCATCTGTGAAGAGCACAGGGCGCCAGTGGCGAATTTGCCAATCTGGTGTTCTCTGGCAAATGCCAACGTCCTGCACGGTGTTGGGCTGTAAGCACAACCCCCACCTGTGGACGTCGGGCCCTCATACCACCCTCATGGAGTCTGTTTCTGACCGTTTGAGCAGACACATGCACATTTGTGGCCTGCTGGAGGTCATTTTGCAGGGCTCTGGCAGTGCTCCACCTGCTCCTCCTTGCACAAAGGCGGAGGTAGCGGTCCTGCTGCTGGGTTAATGCCCTCCACGTCTCCTGATGTACTTTCCTGTCTCCTGGTAGCGCATCCATGCTCTGGACACTACGCTGACAGACACAGCAAACCTTCTTGCCACAGCTCGCATTGATGTGCCATCCTGGATGAGCTGCACTACCTGAGCCACTTGTGTGGGTTGTAGACTCCATCTAATGCTAGCACTAGAGTGAAAGCACCGCCAGCATTCAAAAGTGACCAAAACATCAGCCAGGAAGCCTAGGAACCGAGAAGTGGTCGGTGGTCACCACCTGCAGAACCACTCCTTTATTGGGGGTGTCTTGCTAATTGCCTATAATTTTCACCTTTTGTCTATTCCATTTGACAACACCATGTGAAATTTATTGTCAATCAGTGTTGCTTCCTAAGTGGACAGTTTGATTTCACAGAAGTGTGATTGACTTGGAGTTACATTGTGTTGTTTAAGTGTTCCCTTTATTTTTTTGAGCAGTGTATATATATACATATTTTTCGATATGTATACTTTGACAATGTAAGTAATAATGAACTTGCCATGTCAATAAAGTCAATTGATTTGAATTGAGAGAGAGAGATAGACAGAGAGAGAGACAGAGAGAGAGACAGAGAGAGAGACAGAGAGAGAGACAGAGAGAGAGACAGAGAGCGATGGCATGAGGGAGAGGATAAAGAATGAGAAAGCAAGAGAAATGAAATGAGTGAAATTTGAAACCAATCAGGCTATGTTATCCCTGTAGAAAAATAATCTTATCCTAGTTCTGTGGGAAATTCTCCACGTACAGAGGGACAATATGAAACAATGATATTGTATGGAAATGTTAAATACTATTTCTGAATTGTTCCCACAGCTCAATGTTCTTTAATATAATGTAAGAGGAGAGAGGACGAGAGTGAGGGAGGGAAGGAAGGGAACAGAATGAAAGAGAAATGAAAAAAAGAGTAGCAGGGGCGGTAAGGAGAAGAGAGGAAGAGAGAGAGAGGAGGAGAGAGAGAGAGACAGAGAGAGAGACAGAGAGAGAGACAGAGAGAGAGACAGAGAGAGAAAAGAAGAGAGAGAGGAAGAGACAGAGAGAAAGAGACAGAGACAGAGAGAGAGAGAGACAGAGAGAGAGAGAGAGAGCGAGAGGGAGAGAGAATAGAGAGAGAAAGAGAGAGGGAGAGAGGAAGAAGAGAGTGAGAGAGAGAGACAGAAAAAGACAGAGAGAGACAGAGAGAGAGAGAACGAGGCCTACTATATAGGAGGTAATTAATGTCTAGCAGGTCGAGGAACATGGTTCTCTGATTCAGGCACAATGGACAGAGATAACAGCCATCTCTGATCAGACAGTTCATTTCAGGTGATTAATAAACTGTTATTGTCCTCTTTTCTCTATTTCTATGTGGAAAAGATCACACCATTAGATAGCAGATAGCCCATGTAGGACTGATCAAATGACATCCTGCCTCTCTTCTCCCTCCCCCTCTCTTTCTCTCTCTCTTCTCCCTTCCTCTCTCTTTCTCTCTATTCTCCCTCCCCATCTCTTTCTCTCTCTCTTCTTCCACTCTCTCTCTTCTTCCTCTCTCCCTCTCTCTTTCTCTATTCTCCCTCCCTCCCCCTCTCTTTCTCTCTCTCTTCTTCCTCCCTCCCCCCCTCTTTCTCTCTCTCTTCCCCCCCCCCTCTTTCTCTCTCTCTTCTTCCTCTCTCCCTCTCTCTTTCTCTCTCTCTTCTCCTTCCCTCCCACTCTCTCTTCTCCCTCCCTCCCTCTCTCTTTCTTCAATTCAATTCAATTCGATTTGCTTTATTGGCATGACATAACAATGTACATATTGCCAAAGTTTACTTTGGATATTTACAATATAAAAATAAAAATGAGAATCAAAATTGTCAACGGGACAACAGTAACAACAATAACCAAGTGTCAAAATAACCAACACATTCAACAATAACAATAAATATACAGTAGAGGACATGTGCAGGTTGATTGGTCTGTCAGATACTGTCCCTCAACTTATTGCAGGCAGCAATGTAGTGCGCTGCCAACCCACAGCTCTCTGCGTCCTCCCCCAACAGGACGGGTAACCTACTCTCATCAGAGAGGTCTGTATGAATGTCTGATGTTGTACAGCTTACTGGGCTGTGAATGTGGGTTTTTCATGTCTCTTCTTTTCAGAAACAACGTCATTTGGCTGTGATCAGACAGAGGTGTTAGTGGTTTGACAGTTTCTCTCCCTCCCTCCCTCTCTCTTTCTCTCTCTCTTCTCTCTCCCTCCCTCCCTCTCTCTTTCTCTCTCTCTCTCTCTTCTCCCTCCCTCCCTCACTCTCTCTCTTTCTCTCTCTCTCTCTTCTCCCTCCCTCCCTCCCTCTCTCTTTCTCTCTCTCTCTCTCTCTCTCTCTCTCTCTCTCTCTCTCTCTCTCTCTCTCTCTCTTTTCCCTCCCTCCATCTCCCTCCCTCCCACCCTCCCTCTCTCTTTTCTCCCTCCCCCTCTCTCTCTCTTCTCCCTCCATCCCTCTCCCACCCTCTCTCTCTCTCTATTCTCCCTCCCTCTCTCTTCTCCCTCCCCCCCTCTCCCTCTCTTTTCTCCCTCCCTCTATCTCTCTTCTCCCTCCCTCTATCTCTCTTCTCCCTCCCTCTATCTCTCTTCTCCCTCCCTCTATCTCTCTTCTCCCTCCCTCTATCTCTCTTCTCCCTCCCTCTATCTCTCTTCCCCCTCCCTCTATCTCTCTTCTCCCTCCCTCTATCTCTCTTCTCCCTCCCTCTATCTCTCTTCTCCCTCCCTCTATCTCTCTTCTCCCTCCCTCTATCTCTCTTCTCCCTCCCTCTATCTCTCTTCTCCCTCCCTCTTTCTCTCTTTTTCCCTCTCTTCTCCCTCTCTTCTCCCTCTCTTCTCCCTCTCTTCTCCCTCTCTTCTCCCTCTCTTCTCCCTCTCTTCTCCCTCCGTTTCTGACCAGGATGAGGATCTAACACAGCTCTTTGGTGTAGCAGTGATGTGGCTCAGCCCAGGGTTGATTGAAGGAAAGTAATTATTCTGATATGAAAGTCATCTAATTGATCATGCCAGTAGTCATAATGGGCAACAGGTCAATTGTGGAGTCAGGCAGGGTTGTCTCAATGGCTCTATTCTCAATGTCTCTATTCTCAATGTCTCTAGTCTCAATGGCTCTATTCTCAATGTCTCTATTCTCAATGTCTCTAGTCTCAATGTCTCTAGTCTCAATGTGTCTAGTCTCAATGTGTCTATTCTCAATGGCTCTATTCTCAATGGCTCTATTCTCAATGGCTCTATTCTCAATGTCTCTAGTCTCAATGTCTCTATTCTCAATGTCTCTAGTCTCAATGTCTCTATTCTCAATGTCTCTATTCTCAATGTCTCTAGTCTCAATGTGTCTAGTTTCAATGTCTCTAGTCTCAATGTGTCTAGTCTCAATGTCTCTAGTCTCAATGTCTCTAGTCTCAATGTCTCTAGTCTCAATGTGTCCACTAGTCTCAATGTCTCTAGTCTCAATGTCTCTAGTCTCAATGTGTCCACTAGTTTCAATGTCTCTAGTCTCAATATGTCCACTAGTCTCAATGTCTCTAGTCTCAATGCCTCTAGTCTCAATGCCTCTAGTCTCAATGTCTCTAGACTGAATGTCTCTAGTCTTAATGTGTCCACTAGTCTCAATGTCTCTAGTCTCAATGTCTCTAGTCTCAATGTCTCTAGTCTCAATGTGTCCACTAGTCTCAATGTCTCTAGTCTCAATGTCTCTAGTCTCAATATGTCCACTAGTCTCAATGTCTCTAGTCTCAATGTCTCTAGTCTCAATGTCTCTAGTCTCAATGTCTCTAGACTGAATGCCTCTAGTCTCAATGTGTCCACTAGTCTCAATGTCTCTAGTCTCAATGTCTCTAGTCTCAATGTCTCTAGACTGAATGTCTCTAGACTGAATGTCTCTAGTCTCAATGTGTCCACTAGTCTCAATGTCTCTAGTCTCAATGTCTCTATTCTCAATGTCTCTAGTCTCAATGTGTCTAGTTTCAATGTCTCTAGTCTCAATGTGTCTAGTCTCAATGTGTCTAGTCTCAATGTCTCTAGTCTCAATGTCTCTAGTCTCAATGTCTCTAGTCTCAATGTCTCTAGTCTCAATGTCTCTAGACTGAATGTCTCTAGTCTCAATGTGTCCACTAGTCTCAATGTCTCTAGTCTCAATGTCTCTAGTCTCAATGTGTCCACTAGTTTCAATGTCTCTAGTCTCAATATGTCCACTAGTCTCAATGTCTCTAGTCTCAATGCCTCTAGTCTCAATGTCTCTAGACTGAATGTCTCTAGACTGAATGTCTCTAGTCTCAATGTGTCCACTAGTCTCAATGTCTCTAGTCTCAATGTCTCTAGTCTCAATGTCTCTAGACTGAATGTCACTAGTCTCAATGTGTCCACTAGTCTCAATGTCTCTAGTCTCAATGTCTCTAGTCTCAATGTCTCTAGTCTCAATGTCTCTAGTCTCAATGTCTCTAGTCTCAATGTCTCTAGTCTCAATGTGTTCACTAGTCTCAATGTCTCTAGTCTCAATATGTCCACTAGTCTCAATGTCTCTAGTCTCAATGTCTCTAGTCTCAATGTCTCTAGTCTCAATGTCTCTAGTCTCAATGTGTCCACTAGTCTCAATGTCTCTAGTCTCAATGTCTCTAGTCTCAATGTCTCTAGACTGAATGTCTCTAGTCTCAATGTGTCCACTAGTCTCAATGTCTCTAGTCTCAATGTCTCTAGTCTCAATGTCTCTAGTCTCAATGTCTCTAGTCTCAATGTGTCCACTAGTCTCAATGTCTCTAGTCTCAATGTCTCTAGTCTCAATATGTCCACTAGTCTCAATGTCTCTAGTCTCAATGTCTCTAATCTCAATGTCTCTAGACTGAATGTCTCTAGTCTCAATGTGTCCACTAGTCTCTAGTCTCAATGTCTCTAGTCTCAATGTCTCTAGTCTCAATGTCTCTAGTCACAATGTGTCCACTAGTCTCAATGTCTCTAGCCTCAATGTCTCTAGTCTCAATGTCTCTAGTCTCAATGTCTCTAGTCTCAATGTCTCTAAACTGAATGTCTCAATGTCTCTAGTCTCAATGTCTCTAGTCTCAATGTCTTTAGACTGAATGTGTCCACTAGAGTCATAATGTATCCATCTGTCCCTCTATAGAATCTAACTCACCATGGATGGTTCTGGGACCAGCTGTCCTGTCTGTGGTTCTGGGTCCAGGGCTGTTAGGAAGACAGGGGAACCCTCTAGGAGAAGCGTGGGGGAGAGGAAGGATCTGTGCTCTGCTCTACCCCTCCACTCCTCTAAACATCCATCCATCTTCATCTCCTCGTCTGAGGAGTCTTCTTCGCGGGGCGACAGGCCCAGGCTGTCACTGGATGACTCCATGTCAAAATCTGCACAGGGAAATGAACATGAACATACCAGTATAAACAAATGACAATATGTATGGGGAAAATAATCATAATGGGCTATCATTACTGACCTAAGGTCAGTATGCTGTGTACCCTCTATAAACATACGTACGCAGTATACCGTCTCTAAACACTCCCCTCCTGAGGTACGTACGCAGTATACCGTCTCTAAACACTCCCCTCCTGAGGTACGTACGCAGTATACCGTCTCTAAACACTCCCCTCCTGAGGTACGTATGCAGTATACCCTCTCTAAACACTCCCCTCCTGAGGTACGTATGCAGTATACCCTCTCTAAACACTCCCCTCCTGAGGTACGTATGCAGTATACCCTCTCTAAACACTCCCCTCCTGAGGTACGTATGCAGTATACCCTCTCTAAACACTCCCCTCCTGAGGTACGTATGCAGTATACCGTCTCTAAACACTCCCCTCCTGAGGTACGTATGCAGTATACCCTCTCTAAACACTCCCCTCCTGAGGTACGTATGCAGTAAACCCTCTCTAAACACTCCCCTCCTGAGGTACGTATGCAGTATACTGTCTCTAAACACTCCCCTCCTGAGGTACGTATGCAGTATACCCTCTCAAAACACTGAGGTAAGTATGCAGTATACCCTCTCTAAACACTGAGGTACGTACCCAGTATACCCTCTCTAAACACTGAGGTACGTATGCAGTATACCCTCTCTAAACACTGAGGTACGTACGCAGTATACCCTCTCTAAACACTGAGGTACGTACGCAGTATACCCTCTCTAAACACTGAGGTACGTATGCAGTATACCCTCTCTAAACACTGAGGTACGTACGCAGTATACCCTCTCTAAAAACTGAGGTACGTATGCAGTATACCCTCTCTAAACACTGAGGTACGTACGCAGTATACCCTCTCTAAACACTGAGGTACGTATGCAGTATACCCTCTCTAAACACTGAGGTACGTATGCAGTATACCCTCTCTAAACACTGAGGTACGTATGCAGTATACCCTCTCTAAACACTCCCCTCCTGAGGTACGTATGCAGTATACCCTCTCTAAACACTGAGGTACGTACGCAGTATACCCTCTCTAAACACTGAGGTACGTACGCAGTATACCCTCTCTAAACACTGAGGTACGTACGCAGTATACCCTCTCTAAACACTGAGGTACGTACGCAGTATACCCTCTCTAAACACTGAGGTACGTATGCAGTATACCCTCTCTAAACACTGAGGTATGTATGCAGTATACCCTCTCTAAACACTGAGGTACGTATGCAGTATACCCTCTCTAAACACTGAGGTACGTATGCAGTATACCCTCTCTAAACACTCCCCTCCTGAGGTACGTATGCAGTATACCCTCTCTAAACACTCCCCTCCTGAGGTACGTATGCAGTATACCCTCTCTAAACACTCCCCTCCTGAGGTACGTATGCAGTATACCCTCTCTAAACACTCCCCTCCTGAGGTACGTATGCAGTATACCGTCTCTAAACACTCCCCTCCTGAGGTACGTATGCAGTATACCCTCTCTAAACACTCCCCTCCTGAGGTACGTATGCAGTATACCCTCTCTAAACACTCCCCTCCTGAGGTACGTATGCAGTATACTGTCTCTAAACACTCCCCTCCTGAGGTACGTATGCAGTATACCCTCTCAAAACACTGAGGTAAGTATGCAGTATACCCTCTCTAAACACTGAGGTACGTACCCAGTATACCCTCTCTAAACACTGAGGTACGTACGCAGTATACCCTCTCTAAACACTGAGGTACGTATGCAGTATACCCTCTCTAAACACTGAGGTACGTACGCAGTATACCCTCTCTAAAAACTGAGGTACGTATGCAGTATACCCTCTCTAAACACTGAGGTACGTACGCAGTATACCCTCTCTAAACACTGAGGTACGTATGCAGTATACCCTCTCTAAACACTGAGGTACGTATGCAGTATACCCTCTCTAAACACTGAGGTACGTATGCAGTATACCCTCTCTAAACACTCCCCTCCTGAGGTACGTATGCAGTATACCCTCTCTAAACACTGAGGTACGTACGCAGTATACCCTCTCTAAACACTGAGGTACGTACGCAGTATACCCTCTCTAAACACTGAGGTACGTACGCAGTATACCCTCTCTAAACACTGAGGTACGTACGCAGTATACCCTCTCTAAACACTGAGGTACGTATGCAGTATACCCTCTCTAAACACTGAGGTATGTATGCAGTATACCCTCTCTAAACACTGAGGTACGTATGCAGTATACCCTCTCTAAACACTGAGGTACGTATGCAGTATACCCTCTCTAAACACTCACCTCCTGAGGTACGTACGCAGTATACCCTCTCTAAACACGGAGGTACGTATGCAGTATAACCTCTCTAAACACTGAGGTACATATGCAGTATACCCTCTCTAAACACTCCCCTCCTGAGGTACGTATGTAGTATACCCTCTCTAAACACTCCCCTCCTGAGGTACGTATGCAGTATACCCCTCTAAACACTGAGGTACGTACGCAGTACACCCTCTCTAAACACTGAGGTACGTATGCAGTATACCCTCTCTAAACACTGAGGTACGTACGCAGTATACCCTCTCTAAAAACTGACGTACGTACGCAGTATACCCTCTCTAAACACTGAGGTACGTACGCAGTATACCCTCTCTAAACACTGAGGTACGTACGCAGTATACCCTCTCTAAACACTGAGGTACGTATGCAGTATACCCTCTCTAAACACTGAGGTACGTACGCAGTATACCCTCTCTAAACACTGAGGTACGTATGCAGTATACCCTCTCTAAACACTGAGGTACGTACGCAGTATACCCTCTCTAAACACTGAGGTACGTACGCAGTATACCCTCTCTAAACACTGAGGTACGTACGCAGTATACCCTCTCTAAACACTGAGGTACGTACGCAGTATACCCTCTCTAAACACTGAGGTACGTATGCAGTATACCCTCTCTAAACACTGAGGTACGTAAGCAGTATACCCTCTCTAAACACTGAGGTACGTATGCAGTATACCCTCTCTAAACACTGAGGTACGTATGCAGTATACCCTCTCTAAACACTGAGGTACGTACCCAGTATACCCTCTCTAAACACTGAGGTACGTACCCAGTATACCCTCTCTAAACACTGAGGTACGTATGCAGTATACCCTCTCTAAACACTGAGGTACGTATGCAGTATACCCTCTCTAAACACTGAGGTACGTATGCAGTATACCCTCTCTAAACACTGAGGTACGTATGCAGTATACCCTCTCTAAACACTGAGGTACGTACGCAGTATACCCTCTCTAAACACTGAGGTACGTATGCAGTATACCCTCTCTAAACACTGAGGTACGTATGCAGTATACCCTCTCTAAACACTGAGGTACGTATGCAGTATACCCTCTCTAAACACTGAGGTACGTATGCAATATACCCTCTCTAAACACTGAGGTACGTATGCAGTATACCCTCTCTAAACACTGAGGTACGTATGCAGTATACCCTCTCTAAACACTGAGGTACGTATGCAGTATACCCTCTCTAAACACTGAGGTACGTATGCAGTATACCCTCTCTAAACACTGAGGTACGTACGCAGTATACCCTCTCTAAACACTGAGGTACGTATGCAGTATACCCTCTCTAAACACTGAGGTACGTACGCAGTATACCCTCTCTAAACACTGAGGTACGTATGCAGTATACCCTCTCTAAACACTGAGGTACGTATGCAGTATACCCTCTCTAAACACTGAGGTACGTATGCAGTATACCCTCTCTAAACACTGAGGTACGTACCCAGTATACCCTCTCTAAACACTCCCCTCCTGAGGTACGTATGCAGTATACCCTCTCTAAACACTGAGGTACGTATGCAGTATACCCTCTCTAAACACTGAGGTACGTACCCAGTATACCCTCTCTAAACACTGAGGTACGTATGCAGTATACCCTCTCTAAACACTGAGGTACGTACCCAGTATACCCTCTCTAAACACTGAGGTACGTATGCAGTATACCCTCTCTAAACACTGAGGTACGTACGCAGTATACCCTCTCTAAACACTGAGGTACGTACGCAGTATACCCTCTCTAAACACTCCCCTCCTGAGGTACGTATGCAGTATACCCTCTCTAAACACTGAGGTACGTGCCCAGTATACCCTCTCTAAACACTGAGGTACGTATGCAGTATACCCTCTCTAAACACTGAGGTACGTACGCAGTATACCCTCTCTAAACACTCCCCTCCTGAGGTACGTACGCAGTATACCCTCTCTAAACACTCCCCTCCTGAGGTACGTACGCAGTATACCCTCTCTAAACACTCCCCTCCTGAGGTACGTATGCAGTATACCCTCTCTAAACACTCCCCTCCTGAGGTACGTACGCAGTATACCCTCTCTAAACACTCCCCTCCTGAGGTACGTACGCAGTATACCCTCTCTAAACACTCCCCTCCTGAGGTACGTATGCAGTATACCGTCTCTAAACACTCCCCTCCTGAGGTACGTACGCAGTATACCCTCTCTAAACACTCCCCTCCTGAGGTACGTATGCAGTATACCGTCTCTAAACACTCCCCTCCTGAGGTACGTACGCAGTATACCCTCTCTAAACACTCCCCTCCTGAGGTACGTATGCAGTATACCGTCTCTAAACACTCCCTCCTGAGGTACGTACGCAGTATACCCTCTCTAAACACTTCCCTCCTGAGGTACGTACGCAGTATACCCTCTCTAAACACTGAGGTACGTATGCAGTATACCCTCTCTATACACTGAGGTACGTATGCAGTATACCCTCTCTAAACACTGAGGTACGTATGCAGTATACCCTCTCTAAACACTGAGGTACGTATGCAGTATACCCTCTCTAAACACTGAGGTACGTATGCAGTATACCCTCTCTAAACACTGAGGTACGTATGCAGTATACCCTCTCTAAACACTGAGGTACGTACGCAGTATACCCTCTCTAAACACTGAGGTACGTACCCAGTATACCCTCTCTAAACACTGAGGTACGTATGCAGTATACCCTCTCTAAACACTGAGGTACGTACGCAGTATACCCTCTCTAAACACTGAGGTACGTACGCAGTATACCCTCTCTAAACACTGAGGTACGTACCCAGTATACCCTCTCTAAACACTCCCCTCCTGAGGTACGTATGCAGTATACCCTCTCTAAACACTGAGGTACGTACCCAGTATACCCTCTCTAAACACTGAGGTACGTATGCAGTATACCCTCTCTAAACACTGAGGTACGTACGCAGTATACCCTCTCTAAACACTCCCCTCCTGAGGTACGTACGCAGTATACCCTCTCTAAACACACCCCTCCTGAGGTACGTACGCAGTATACCCTCTCTAAACACTCCCCTCCTGAGGTACGTACGCAGTATACCCTCTCTAAACACTCCCCTCCTGAGGTACGTATGCAGTATACCCTCTCTAAACACTCCCCTCCTGAGGTACGTACGCAGTATACCCTCTCTAAACACTCCCCTCCTGAGGTACGTACGCAGTATACCCTCTCTAAACACTCCCCTCCTGAGGTACGTACGCAGTATACCCTCTCTAAACACTCCCCTCCTGAGGTACGTACGCAGTATACCCTCTCTAAACACTCCCCTCCTGAGGTACGTACGCAGTATACCCTCTCTAAACACTCCCCTCCTGAGGTACGTATGTAGTATACCCTCTCTAAACACTCCCCTCCTGAGGTACGTATGCAGTATAACCTCTCTAAACACTGAGGTACGTATGCAGTATACCCTCTCTAAACACTCCCCTCCTGAGGTACGTATGTAGTATACCCTCTCTAAACACTCCCCTCCTGAGGTACGTATGCAGTATACCCCTCTAAACACTGAGGTACGTACGCAGTACACCCTCTCTAAACACTGAGGTACGTATGCAGTATACCCTCTCTAAACACTGAGGTACGTACGCAGTATACCCTCTCTAAAAACTGACGTACGTACGCAGTATACCCTCTCTAAACACTGAGGTACGTACGCAGTATACCCTCTCTAAACACTGAGGTACGTACGCAGTATACCCTCTCTAAACACTGAGGTACGTATGCAGTATACCCTCTCTAAACACTGAGGTACGTACGCAGTATACCCTCTCTAAACACTGAGGTACGTATGCAGTATACCCTCTCTAAACACTGAGGTACGTACGCAGTATACCCTCTCTAAACACTGAGGTACGTACGCAGTATACCCTCTCTAAACACTGAGGTACGTACGCAGTATACCCTCTCTAAACACTGAGGTACGTACGCAGTATACCCTCTCTAAACACTGAGGTACGTATGCAGTATACCCTCTCTAAACACTGAGGTACGTAAGCAGTATACCCTCTCTAAACACTGAGGTACGTATGCAGTATACCCTCTCTAAACACTGAGGTACGTATGCAGTATACCCTCTCTAAACACTGAGGTACGTACCCAGTATACCCTCTCTAAACACTGAGGTACGTATGCAGTATACCCTCTCTAAACACTGAGGTACGTACGCAGTATACCCTCTCTAAACACTGAGGTACGTACGCAGTATACCCTCTCTAAACACTGAGGTACGTATGCAGTATACCCTCTCTAAACACTGAGGTACGTATGCAGTATACCCTCTCTAAACACTGAGGTACGTATGCAGTATACCCTCTCTAAACACTGAGGTACGTACGCAGTATACCCTCTCTAAACACTGAGGTACGTATGCAGTATACCCTCTCTAAACACTGAGGTACGTACGCAGTATACCCTCTCTAAACACTGAGGTACGTATGCAGTATACCCTCTCTAAACACTGAGGTACGTATGCAGTATACCCTCTCTAAACACTGAGGTACGTATGCAGTATACCCTCTCTAAACACTGAGGTACGTATGCAGTATACCCTCTCTAAACACTGAGGTACGTACGCAGTATACCCTCTCTAAACACTGAGGTACGTATGCAGTATACCCTCTCTAAACACTGAGGTACGTATGCAGTATACCCTCTCTAAACACTGAGGTACGTATGCAGTATACCCTCTCTAAACACTGAGGTACGTATGCAATATACCCTCTCTAAACACTGAGGTACGTATGCAGTATACCCTCTCTAAACACTGAGGTACGTATGCAGTATACCCTCTCTAAACACTGAGGTACGTATGCAGTATACCCTCTCTAAACACTGAGGTACGTATGCAGTATACCCTCTCTAAACACTGAGGTACGTACGCAGTATACCCTCTCTAAACACTGAGGTACGTATGCAGTATACCCTCTCTAAACACTGAGGTACGTACGCAGTATACCCTCTCTAAACACTGAGGTACGTATGCAGTATACCCTCTCTAAACACTGAGGTACGTATGCAGTATACCCTCTCTAAACACTGAGGTACGTATGCAGTATACCCTCTCTAAACACTGAGGTACGTACCCAGTATACCCTCTCTAAACACTCCCCTCCTGAGGTACGTTTGCAGTATACCCTCTCTAAACACTGAGGTACGTATGCAGTATACCCTCTCTAAACACTGAGGTACGTACCCAGTATACCCTCTCTAAACACTGAGGTACGTATGCAGTATACCCTCTCTAAACACTGAGGTACGTATGCAGTATACCCTCTCTAAACACTGAGGTACGTATGCAGTATACCCTCTCTAAACACTGAGGTACGTACGCAGGTTACCCTCTCTAAACACTGAGGTACGTACCCAGTATACCCTCTCTAAACACTGAGGTACGTATGCAGTATACCCTCTCTAAACACTGAGGTACGTACGCAGTATACCCTCTCTAAACACTGAGGTACGTACGCAGTATACCCTCTCTAAACACTCCCCTCCTGAGGTACGTATGCAGTATACCCTCTCTAAACACTGAGGTACGTACCAAGTATACCCTCTCTAAACACTGAGGTACGTATGCAGTATACCCTCTCTAAACACTGAGGTACGTACGCAGTATACCCTCTCTAAACACTCCCCTCCTGAGGTACGTACGCAGTATACCCTCTCTAAACACTCCCCTCCTGAGGTACGTACGCAGTATACCCTCTCTAAACACTCCCCTCCTGAGGTACGTATGCAGTATACCCTCTCTAAACACTCCCCTCCTGAGGTACGTACGCAGTATACCCTCTCTAAACACTCCCCTCCTGAGGTACGTACGCAGTATACCCTCTCTAAACACTCCCCTCCTGAGGTACGTATGCAGTATACCGTCTCTAAACACTCCCCTCCTGAGGTACGTACGCAGTATACCCTCTCTAAACACTCCCCTCCTGAGGTACGTATGCAGTATACCGTCTCTAAACACTCCCCTCCTGAGGTACGTACGCAGTATACCCTCTCTAAACACTCCCCTCCTGAGGTACGTATGCAGTATACCGTCTCTAAACACTCCCTCCTGAGGTACGTACGCAGTATACCCTCTCTAAACACTTCCCTCCTGAGGTACGTACGCAGTATACCCTCTCTAAACACTGAGGTACGTATGCAGTATACCCTCTCTAAACACTGAGGTACGTATGCAGTATACCCTCTCTAAACACTGAGGTACGTATGCAGTATACCCTCTCTAAACACTGAGGTACGTATGCAGTATACCCTCTCTAAACACTGAGGTACGTATGCAGTATACCCTCTCTAAACACTGAGGTACGTATGCAGTATACCCTCTCTAAACACTGAGGTACGTACGCAGTATACCCTCTCTAAACACTGAGGTACGTACCCAGTATACCCTCTCTAAACACTGAGGTACGTATGCAGTATACCCTCTCTAAACACTGAGGTACGTACGCAGTATACCCTCTCTAAACACTGAGGTACGTACGCAGTATACCCTCTCTAAACACTGAGGTACGTACCCAGTATACCCTCTCTAAACACTCCCCTCCTGAGGTACGTATGCAGTATACCCTCTCTAAACACTGAGGTACGTACCCAGTATACCCTCTCTAAACACTGAGGTACGTATGCAGTATACCCTCTCTAAACACTGAGGTACGTACGCAGTATACCCTCTCTAAACACTCCCCTCCTGAGGTACGTACGCAGTATACCCTCTCTAAACACTCCCCTCCTGAGGTACGTACGCAGTATACCCTCTCTAAACACTCCCCTCCTGAGGTACGTACGCAGTATACCCTCTCTAAACACTCCCCTCCTGAGGTACGTACGCAGTATACCCTCTCTAAACACTCCCCTCCTGAGGTACGTACGCAGTATACCCTCTCTAAACACTCCCCTCCTGAGGTACGTACGCAGTATACCCTCTCTAAACACTCCCCTCCTGAGGTACGTATGCAGTATACCGTCTCTAAACACTCCCTCCTGAGGTACGTACGCAGTATACCCTCTCTAAACACTTCCCTCCTGAGGTACGTACGCAGTATACCCTCTCTAAACACTGAGGTACGTATGCAGTATACCCTCTCTAAACACTGAGGTACGTATGCAGTATACCCTCTCTAAACACTGAGGTACGTATGCAGTATACCCTCTCTAAACACTGAGGTACGTATGCAGTATACCCTCTCTAAACACTGAGGTACGTATGCAGTATACCCTCTCTAAACACTGAGGTACGTATGCAGTATACCCTCTCTAAACACTGAGGTACGTACGCAGTATACCCTCTCTAAACACTGAGGTACGTACCCAGTATACCCTCTCTAAACACTGAGGTACGTATGCAGTATACCCTCTCTAAACACTGAGGTACGTACGCAGTATACCCTCTCTAAACACTGAGGTACGTACGCAGTATACCCTCTCTAAACACTGAGGTACGTACCCAGTATACCCTCTCTAAACACTCCCCTCCTGAGGTACGTATGCAGTATACCCTCTCTAAACACTGAGGTACGTACCCAGTATACCCTCTCTAAACACTGAGGTACGTATGCAGTATACCCTCTCTAAACACTGAGGTACGTACGCAGTATACCCTCTCTAAACACTCCCCTCCTGAGGTACGTACGCAGTATACCCTCTCTAAACACTCCCCTCCTGAGGTACGTACGCAGTATACCCTCTCTAAACACTCCCCTCCTGAGGTACGTACGCAGTATACCCTCTCTAAACACTCCCCTCCTGAGGTACGTACGCAGTATACCCTCTCTAAACACTCCCCTCCTGAGGTACGTACGCAGTATACCCTCTCTAAACACTCCCCTCCTGAGGTACGTACGCAGTATACCCTCTCTAAACACTCCCCTCCTGAGGTACGTACGCAGTATACCCTCTCTAAACACTCCCCTCCTGAGGTACGTACGCAGTATACCCTCTCTAAACACTCCCCTCCTGAGGTACGTATGCAGTATACCCTCTCTAAACACTCCC
Source organism: Salvelinus fontinalis (assembly GCF_029448725.1). Lineage (NCBI taxonomy): Eukaryota > Metazoa > Chordata > Actinopteri > Salmoniformes > Salmonidae > Salvelinus > Salvelinus fontinalis. The sequence continues at coordinate 359,904 of NW_026600338.1, read as the reverse complement.
CTCCTGAGGTACGTACGCAGTATACCCTCTCTAAACACTCCCCTCCTGAGGTACGTATGCAGTATACCCTCTCTAAACACTCCCCTCCTGAGGTACGTACGCAGTATACCCTCTCTAAACACTCCCCTCCTGAGGTACGTATGCAGTATACCCTCTCTAAACACTCCCCTCCTGAGGTACGTACGCAGTATACCCTCTACGCAGTGGCCTGGGGCTGTTATGAATGTATCCATTAAAACAGAATATGACGATATCTGGAGCAACTTAAGAAATCATGTAAAATGTAGAGTTCTGGTGAATTGGGACCGGTGTAGAGAGGTATTGTTCTGGTGAATTGGGACCGGGTTAGAGAGGTATTGTTCTGGTGAATTGGGACCAGGTTAGAGAGGTATTGTTCTGGTGAATTGGGACCAGTGTAGAGAGGTAGGGTTCTGGTGAATTGGGACCGGGTTAGAGAGGTAGGGTTCTGGTGAATTGGGACCGGTGTAGAGAGGTATTGTTCTGGTGAATTGGGACCCGTGTAGAGAGGTAGGGTTCTGGTGAATTGGGACCCGTGTAGAGAGGTAGGGTTCTGGTGAATTTGGACCCGTGTAGAGAGGTAGTGTTTGTAAAGGAGAGCGAGGCCATGGCTCCTCACCAAGCCACTCTGTTTCTGCCCCATCAGGGCCTAATGCATTAGTAATGGCTGTGTGTCCTAGGGGCCATTCCTCACAGTGTAATTACCATCCTGCCTGTTATATTACTATGTCAGCTATTTACTTAAAACCTTTATCGATATAAAAAAATAAAGAACACTTTTTATGGCTGAAGCTAAATTGTCTCTGACAGCCCAGAAGAACAACAGCCATTACTGCCACACACAGAAACACAACATATTGTCTCCAAATATCCTGCTGATCTGACTCAGTCACACACACACACACACACACACACACACACACACACACACACACACACACACACACACACACACACACACACACACACACACACACACACACACACACACACACACACACACACACACACACACACACACACACACATTTACCTGTTGCAGGCATCCTGGGAAAGAGGGCTGGACTGTGTGACTTTCTGATCCCTGACCCTGAGAGCACCCGTGGTGTCTGCTGGGAGCTGTAGTTTGTCAGTGTGTCAGAGGAGTGTGGTGGTGGATCACTCATCAGGAAAAGAGAAGGAGATGGGTGGGATGACATGGCTGACTGGGGTTCCTCTTGTGATGGAATCGACACGTTCCTCGAGGACAGAGCATCTGGAGGTGATGGTGTTGATGGCCACATGGTGGATAACGGTTTTGGAGGTGACCTGTAGGACACAGGGCTTCCTGGTGATACGGTAGAGAGAGGGTTCCTGGGTGACTTGGTATTTTGTGACCTGCTGGATAATTGTTTCCTAGGTGACTGAGAGTATGGCAAGGGGGACGATAAGGGTTCTGATGGTGACGGCGATGACCGAGACTTCAGGGAGAGAGGTTTTGGAGGTGACAACCTGTCAGGCAGGTGTTTGGGAGGTGAAGGGGGGTAAATAAATCTGGAGGCCCGGGGAGGTAACGGAGGTGACTCTGGCTCTGTGAGGCTCGAAGGTGAAAGAGTGAATGTGGACCTGAGGGAGTGGAGAGAGGGTGGAGAGGATAAGAGGTCTGGGTTGGGCGTGGAGAGAGAAGGGCTGGGGGATGACGGGTCTAGGGTTGCCTCATGGAGGTTGAAAGAGCGGTCAGTTCGTGTTGACTTGGCTGGTGTCTTGGTTGACGACCCAGGGGTCTTTGGTCCTCTGGGCTGTGGTGACCCAGTGGTGGACCTTGGTGACCGTACACTAGTGTGGTCAGGTTGTGGTATCTGAGTGGTCCCCACTTTAGAGACCAACGGAGGGAGAGGTGACCAGGTCACTGGAGACCCAGACAACATGGCTCCCTGGGACAATGTATTGTGGGACAGGTTAGGACCTCCAATTACATTGACTTCCTCATGCCTGTGATAGATAGATAGAAAGATAGATAGATAGAGAGAGAGAGAGAGAGAGAGAGAGAGAGAGAGAGAGAGAGAACTTCTGTATGTGTAATGTTTACTGTTCATTTTTATTGTTTATTTGACTTTTGTATATTATCTACCTCACTTGCTTTGGCAATGTTAACACATGTTTCCCATGCCAATAAAGCCCCTTGAATTGAATTGAATTGAATTGAGAGAGAGAGAGAGAGAGAGAGAGAGAGAGAGAGAGAGAGAGAGAGAGAGAGAGAGAGAGAGAGAGAGAGAGAGAGAGAGAGAGAGATAGAGATAGAGATAGAGATAGAGATAGAGATAGAGATAGAGATAGAGATAGAGATAGATAGATAGATAGATAGATAGATAGATAGATAGATGGATAGATATAGAGAGAGATAGAGACAGAGAGAGAGAGATTCAACCATTCATAAATCAATGCAACAGTCATGGACCTCTTTTCTCAACACCCAGCCCTCCTCTATCCACAGTGTTCCCTCTCTCAATACCCAGCCCTCCTCTATCCACAGTGTTCCCTCTCTCAACACCCAGCCCTCCTCTATCTAAAGTGTTCCCTCTCTAAACACCCAGCCCTCCTCTATCCACAGTGGTCCCTCTCTCAACACCCAGCCCTCCTCTATCCACAGTGTTCCCTCTCTCAACACCCAGCCCTCCTCTATCCACAGTGTTCCCTCTCTAAACACCCAGCCCTCCTCTATCCACAGTGTTCCCTCTCTAAACACCCAGCCCTCCTCTATCCACAGTGTTCCCTCTCTAAACACCCAGCCCTCCTCTAGCCACAGTGTTCCCTCTCTAAACACCCAGCCCTCCTCTAGCCACAGTGTTACCTCCTCTATCCACAGTGTTCCCTCTCTCAACACCCAGCCCTCCTCTATCCACAGTGTTCCCTCTCTAAACACCCAGCCCTCCTCTAGCCACAGTGTTCCCTCCTCTATCCACAGTGTTCCCTCTCTAAACACCCAGCCCTCCTCTATCAACAGTGTTCCCTCTCTAAACACCCAGCCCTCCTCTAGCCACAGTGTTCCCTCTCTCAACACCAAGCCCTCCTCTATCCACAGTGTTCCCTCTCTCAACACCCAGCCCTCCTCTATCCACAGTGTTCCCTCTCTAAACACCCAGCCCTCCTCCAGCCACAGTGTTCCCTCCTCTATCCACAGTGTTCCCTCTCTAAACACCCAGCCCTCCTCTATCCACAGTGTTCCCTCTCTCAACACCCAGCCCTCCTCTATCCACAGTGTTCCCTCTCTCAACACCCAGCCCTCCTCTATCCACAGTCTTCCCTCTCTCAACACCCAGCCCTCCTCTATCCACAGTGTTCCCTCTCTAAACACCCAGCCCTCCTCTATCCACAGTGTTCCCTCTCTCAACACCCAGCCCTTCTCTATCCACAGTGTTCCCTCTCTCAACACCCAGCCCTCCTCTATCCACAGTGTTCCCTCTCTCAACACCCAGCCCTCCTCTATCCACAGTGTTCCCTCTCTAAACACCCAGCCCTCCTCTAGCCACAGTGTTCCCTCTCTAAACACCCAGCCCTCCTCTATCCACAGTGTTCCCTCTCTCAACACCCAGCCCTTCTCTATCCACAGTGTTCCCTCTCTCAACACCCAGCCCTCCTCTATCCACAGTGTTCCCTCTCTCAACACCCAGCCCTCCTCTATCCACAGTGTTCCCTCTCTAAACACCCAGCCCTCCTCTAGCCACAGTGTTCCCTCTCTAAACACCCAGCCCTCCTCTATCCACAGTGTTCCCTCTCTAAACACCCAGCCCTCCTCTAGCCACAGTGTTCCCTCCTCTATCCACAGTGTTCCGTCTCTAAACACCCAGCCCTCCTCTATCCACAGTGTTCCCTCTCTCAACACCCAGCCCTCCTCTATCCACAGTGTTCCCTCTCTAAACACCCAGCCCTCCTCTATCCACAGTGTTCCCTCTCTCAACACCCAGCCCTCCTCTATCCACAGTGTTCCCTCTCTAAACACCCAGCCCTCCTCTATCCACAGTGGTCCCTCTCTCAACACCCAGCCCTCCTCTATCCACAGTGTTCCCTCTCTCAACACCCAGCCCTCCTCTATCCACAGTGTTCCCTCTCTAAACACCCAGCCCTCCTCTATCCACAGTGTTCCCTCTCTAAACACCCAGCCCTCCTCTATCCACAGTGTTCCCTCTCTAAACACCCAGCCCTCCTCTAGCCACAGTGTTCCCTCTCTAAACACCCAGCCCTCCTCTAGCCACAGTGTTCCCTCTCTAAACACCCAGCCCTCCTCTATCCACAGTGTTCCCTCTCTAAACACCCAGCCCTCCTCTAGCCACAGTGTTCCCTCCTCTATCCACAGTGTTCCGTCTCTAAACACCCAGCCCTCCTCTATCCACAGTGTTCCCTCTCTCAACACCCAGCCCTCCTCTATCCACAGTGTTCCCTCTCTAAACACCCAGCCCTCCTCTATCCACAGTGTTCCCTCTCTCAACACCCAGCCCTCCTCTATCCACAGTGTTCCCTCTCTAAACACCCAGCCCTCCTCTATCCACAGTGGTCCCTCTCTCAACACCCAGCCCTCCTCTATCCACAGTGTTCCCTCTCTCAACACCCAGCCCTCCTCTATCCACAGTGTTCCCTCTCTAAACACCCAGCCCTCCTCTATCCACAGTGTTCCCTCTCTAAACACCCAGCCCTCCTCTATCCACAGTGTTCCCTCTCTAAACACCCAGCCCTCCTCTAGCCACAGTGTTCCCTCTCTAAACACCCAGCCCTCCTCTAGCCACAGTGTTACCTCCTCTATCCACAGTGTTCCCTCTCTCAACACCCAGCCCTCCTCTATCCACAGTGTTCCCTCTCTAAACACCCAGCCCTCCTCTAGCCACAGTGTTCCCTCCTCTATCCACAGTGTTCCCTCTCTAAACACCCAGCCCTCCTCTATCCACAGTGTTCCCTCTCTAAACACCCAGCCCTCCTCTAGCCACAGTGTTCCCTCTCTCAACACCAAGCCCTCCTCTATCCACAGTGTTCCCTCTCTCAACACCCAGCCCTCCTCTATCCACAGTGTTCCCTCTCTAAACACCCAGCCCTCCTCCAGCCACAGTGTTCCCTCCTCTATCCACAGTGTTCCCTCTCTAAACACCCAGCCCTCCTCTATCCACAGTGTTCCCTCTCTCAACACCCAGCCCTCCTCTATCCACAGTGTTCCCTCTCTCAACACCCAGCCCTCCTCTATCCACAGTCTTCCCTCTCTCAACACCCAGCCCTCCTCTATCCACAGTGTTCCCTCTCTAAACACCCAGCCCTCCTCTATCCACAGTGTCCCCTCTCTCAACACCCAGCCCTCCCCTATCCACAGTGTTCCCTCTCTCAACACCCAGCCCTCCCCTATCCACAGTGTTCCCTCTCTAAACACCCAGCCCTCCTCTATCCACAGTGTTCCCTCTCTCAACACCCAGCCCTTCTCTATCCACAGTGTTCCCTCTCTCAACACCCAGCCCTCCTCTATCCACAGTGTTCCCTCTCTCAACACCCAGCCCTCCTCTATCCACAGTGTTCCCTCTCTAAACACCCAGCCCTCCTCTAGCCACAGTGTTCCCTCTCTAAACACCCAGCCCTCCTCTATCCACAGTGTTCCCTCTCTCAACACCCAGCCCTCCTCTATCCACAGTGTTCCCTCTCTCAACACCCAGCCCTCCTCTATCCACAGTCTTCCCTCTCTCAACACCCAGCCCTCCTCTATCCACAGTGTTCCCTCTCTAAACACCCAGCCCTCCTCTATCCACAGTGTCCCCTCTCTCAACACCCAGCCCTCCCCTATCCACAGTGTTCCCTCTCTCAACACCCAGCCCTCCCCTATCCACAGTGTTCCCTCTCTAAACACCCAGCCCTCCTCTATCCACAGTGTTCCCTCTCTCAACACCCAGCCCTTCTCTATCCACAGTGTTCCCTCTCTCAACACCCAGCCCTCCTCTATCCACAGTGTTCCCTCTCTCAACACCCAGCCCTCCTCTATCCACAGTGTTCCCTCTCTAAACACCCAGCCCTCCTCTAGCCACAGTGTTCCCTCTCTAAACACCCAGCCCTCCTCTATCCACAGTGTTCCCTCTCTCAACACCCAGCCCTTCTCTATCCACAGTGTTCCCTCTCTCAACACCCAGCCCTCCTCTATCCACAGTGTTCCCTCTCTCAACACCCAGCCCTCCTCTATCCACAGTGTTCCCTCTCTAAACACCCAGCCCTCCTCTAGCCACAGTGTTCCCTCTCTAAACACCCAGCCCTCCTCTATCCACAGTGTTCCCTCTCTAAACACCCAGCCCTCCTCTAGCCACAGTGTTCCCTCCTCTATCCACAGTGTTCCCTCTCTAAACACCCAGCCCTCCTCTATCCACAGTGTTCCCTCTCTCAACACCCAGCCCTCCTCTATCCACAGTGTTCCCTCTCTAAACACCCAGCCCTCCTCTATCCACAGTGTTCCCTCTCTCAACACCCAGCCCTCCTCTATCCACAGTGTTCCCTCTCTAAACACCCAGCCCTCCTCTATCCACAGTGTTCCCTCTCTAAACACCCAGCCCTCCTCTAGCCACAGTGTTCCCTCTCTAAACACCCAGCCCTCCTCTAGCCACAGTGTTACCTCCTCTATCCACAGTGTTCCCTCTCTCAACACCCAGCCCTCCTCTATCCACAGTGTTCCCTCTCTAAACACCCAGCCCTCCTCTAGCCACAGTGTTCCCTCCTCTATCCACAGTGTTCCCTCTCTAAACACCCAGCCCTCCTCTAGCCACAGTGTTCCCTCTCTCAACACCAAGCCCTCCTCTATCCACAGTGTTCCCTCTCTCAACACCCAGCCCTCCTCTATCCACAGTGTTCCCTCTCTAAACACCCAGCCCTCCTCCAGCCACAGTGTTCCCTCCTCTATCCACAGTGTTCCCTCTCTAAACACCCAGCCCTCCTCTATCCACAGTGTTCCCTCTCTCAACACCCAGCCCTCCTCTATCCACAGTGTTCCCTCTCTCAACACCCAGCCCTCCTCTATCCACAGTCTTCCCTCTCTCAACACCCAGCCCTCCTCTATCCACAGTGTTCCCTCTCTAAACACCCAGCCCTCCTCTATCCACAGTGTCCCCTCTCTCAACACCCAGCCCTCCCCTATCCACAGTGTTCCCTCTCTCAACACCCAGCCCTCCCCTATCCACAGTGTTCCCTCTCTAAACACCCAGCCCTCCTCTATCCACAGTGTTCCCTCTCTCAACACCCAGCCCTTCTCTATCCACAGTGTTCCCTCTCTCAACACCCAGCCCTCCTCTATCCACAGTGTTCCCTCTCTCAACACCCAGCCCTCCTCTATCCACAGTGTTCCCTCTCTAAACACCCAGCCCTCCTCTAGCCACAGTGTTCCCTCTCTAAACACCCAGCCCTCCTCTATCCACAGTGTTCCCTCTCTCAACACCCAGCCCTTCTCTATCCACAGTGTTCCCTCTCTCAACACCCAGCCCTCCTCTATCCACAGTGTTCCCTCTCTCAACACCCAGCCCTCCTCTATCCACAGTGTTCCCTCTCTAAACACCCAGCCCTCCTCTAGCCACAGTGTTCCCTCTCTAAACACCCAGCCCTCCTCTATCCACAGTGTTCCCTCTCTAAACACCCAGCCCTCCTCTAGCCACAGTGTTCCCTCCTCTATCCACAGTGTTCCCTCTCTAAACACCCAGCCCTCCTCTATCCACAGTGTTCCCTCTCTCAACACCCAGCCCTCCTCTATCCACAGTGTTCCCTCTCTAAACACCCAGCCCTCCTCTATCCACAGTGTTCCCTCTCTCAACACCCAGCCCTCCTCTATCCACAGTGTTCCCTCAACACCCAGCCCTCCTCTATCCACAGTGTTCCCTCCTCTATCCACAGTGTTCCCTCCCTCAACACCCAGCCCTCCTCTAGCCACAGTGTTCCCTCTCGCTCCTCTAAAAGGCAACACTTCTCAATAATATTCTCCTTTGTAGTAATAGTCACATCAAGCAGTCAGTCCTCTCCAAAGTTAAGTTGATATAATGAAATGTGTGATGTCGCCAACTTCAAGGCCAGAGGCCAGGATGAGGAGCTAGTGATTGTTGCTGTGGCTTCAGAGGAAAGCTTTGTCTTACTTTGTGTTGTCTTCTGCCTTCTGTTCAGTAACAAACCCTCTGTCTTTAACTGTCTGTGAAGAACGAAAAGAGAGAGAGAGAAGTAAATCCTATTCACAGACAGGTGTGTGTGTGTGTGTGTGTGTGTGTGTGTGTGTGTGTGTGTGTGTGTGTGTGTGTGTGTGTGTGTGTGTGTGTGTGTGTGTGTGTGTGTGTGTGTGTGTGTGTGTGTGTGTGTGTGTGTGTGTGCGTCTCCATAGTAACAGCAGATATTGGAGGGTGGTTTAAGAGGCCTCTTAAGACTCACCTCCTCATCTAATTCCTCTATGCTCAGACACGATCCAGGTGAGGACTCTGGCTCAGCGCTGCCCCCGCAGGATGACACAGCAAACAGCGAGGCACAGTACCGCCTCAACTCCACATCCTCAGCTAGAGAGAACAACCAAACATACACACTGTTACAGAGAGAGGGGGGGAGAGGGAGAGAGAGGGGGGGAAGAGAGGGAGAGAGAGGGGGGGAAGAGAGGGAGAGAGGTGCAGAAGGAGAGAGATAGTGAGGGGGATAGAGAGAGAGAGCCCTCCTCTCCTGTCCTTAGCAGACAACCCTCCTCTCCTGTCCTTAGCAGACAGCGCTCCTCTCCTGTCCTTAGCAGACAGCGCTCCTCTCCTGTCCTTAGCAGACAACCCTCCTCTCCTGTCCTTAGCAGACCGTCCTCCTCTCCTGTCCTTTGCAGACAGCCCTCCTCTCCTGTCCTTAGCAGACAACCCTCCTCTCCTGTCCTTAGCAGACAACCCTCCTCTCCTGTCCTTAGCAGACAACCCTCCTCTCCTGTCCTTAGCAGACAGCGCTCCTCTCCTGTCCTACAGCGCTCCTCTCCTGTCCTTAGCAGACAACCCTCCTCTCCTGTCCTTAGCAGACAACCCTCCTCTCCTGTCCTTAGCAGACAACCCTCCTCTCCTGTCCTTAGCAGACAGCGCTCCTCTCCTGTCCTTAGCAGACAGTCCTCCTCTCCTGTCCTTAGCAGACAGCCCTCCTCTCCTGTTCTTAGCAGACATCCCTCCTCTCCTGTCCTTAGCAGACAACCCTCCTCTCCTGTCCTTAGCAGACAGCGCTCCTCTCCTGTCCTTAGCAGACCGTCCTCCTCTCCTGTCCTTAGCAGACAGCGCTCCTCTCCTGTCCTTAGCAGACAGCCCTCCTCTCCTGTCCTTAGCAGACAGTCCTCCTCTCCTGTCCTTAGCAGACATCCCTCCTCTCCTGTCCTTAGCAGACATCCCTCCTCTCCTGTCCTTAGCAGACAGCCCTCCTCTCCTGTCCTTAGCAGACATCCCTCCTCTCCTGTCCTTAGCAGACAACCCTCCTCTCCTGTCCTTAGCAGACAGCCCTCCTCTCCTGTCCTTAGCAGACAGTCCTCCTCTCCTGTCCTTAGCAGACAACCCTCCTCTCCTGTCCTTAGCAGACAGCGCTCCTCTCCTGTCCTACAGCGCTCCTCTCCTGTCCTTAGCAGACAGTCCTCCTCTCCTGTCCTTAGCAGACAGCGCTCCTCTCCTGTCCTTAGCAGACAGCGCTCCTCTCCTGTCCTTAGCAGACAGTCCTCCTCTCCTGTCCTTAGCAGACAGCGCTCCTCTCCTGTCCTTAGCAGACCGTCCTCCTCTCCTGTCCTTAGCAGACAGCCCTCCTCTCCTGTCCTTAGCAGACAGCGCTCCTGTCCTTAGCAGACATCCCTCCTCTCCTGTCCTTAGCAGACAGCCCTCCTCTCCTGTCCTTAGCAGACAACCCTCCTCTCCTGTCCTTAGCAGACAACCCTCCTCTCCTGTCCTTAGCAGACAGCCCTCCTCTCCTGTCCTTAGCAGACAACCCTCCTCTCCTTAGCAGACAACCCTCCTCTCCTGTCCTTAAGATGGAGGACTGAGGGTGGGTGAACTGAAGGAGGTAGTTGGAAAGAGGGAGGACTGAGGGTGGGTGGACTGAAGGAGGTAGTTGGAAAGAGGGAGGACTGAGGGTGGGTGAACTGAAGGAGGTAGTTGGAAAGAGGGAGGACTGAGGGTGGGTGAATGGAAGGAGGTAGCTGGAAAGAGGGAGGACTGAGGGTGGGTGAATGGAAGGAGGTAGTTGGAAAGAGGGAGGACTGAGGGTGATTTTTAGATCATTTTTTTAATATAACAAGTCAGTTAAAGAACAAATTATTATTTACAATGACGGCCTACCCCGGCCAAACCCTAACCTGGATGACTCTGGGCCAACTGTGCGCCACCCTATGGGACTCCAAATCACGGCCGGTTGTGATACAGCCCGGATTCTAACCAGGGTCTGTACTGATGCCTTTACCACTGAGATGCAGTGCCTTAGACCGCTGTGCCACTTGGGAGCCCGAGCTCTAACAATATATATAGTCTGACTGATGTTCTGTTTATTGTGGGGGAAGCTGCAGGAGCAGATAACCCCAGAGAAGCCTTACTCCGACAACTGTAAGGTGGCCAGAGACCCAGCAGTCTTCACTGACTAGAGAGTCGCAGGTCTGACCCCCCCCCCGCCCTGCACCCCCTGCCCAGTTAGAGTGCACCCTGTCAGGCATCAGCCGGCCCTAACGGCCACCTGCCCACACAATCACAGCGAGTGATTACCCGTCACGCCGGCAAGGACGTGACGGGAGAAACAGTTGACCCACAAGGAAGGAGGTGATTCTTTAAACTTGTTTGGAGTGTGTGTGTGTGTGTGTGTGTGTGTGTGTGTGTGTGTGTGTGTGTGTGTGTGTCTGTCTTTGTGTGTGTGTGTGTGTGTGTCTGTCTGTCTGTCTTTGTGTGTGTGTCTGTCTTTGTGTGAGTCTGTGTGTGTACTTGTGCGGAAATGTGTGTACGCCATGCATTTGTAGCTCAACAGTCAAGGTGTGTATTTTCTCCTCAATCACGGAGTGTGTGTGTGTGTGTGTGTGTGTGTGTGTGTGTGTGTGTGTGTGTGTGTGTGTGTGTGTGTGTGTGTGTGTGTGTGTGTGTGTGACCCACCTGTCAGAGTGTGTGTGTGTGTGTGTGTGTGTGTGTGTGTGTGTGTGTGTGTGTGTGTGTGTGTGTGTGTGTGTGTGTGTGTGTGTGACCCACCTGTCAGAGTGTGTGTGTGTGTTGGGGAGCTCTGTGAGGCCAGGGAGGACAGTGGTTGATAGGCTTCAATCGGCTTCCTGACAAAAAAGAGAGCAGACCCCCGACCCGACCAGAACAGACAGATTAGATAGATGTCCCTCTATCCACTACCATCATCCCCTGTACCTCCCCCCTCCCACCCACGGTTACCCCGCCCAGAACAGACAGGTAGATAGATGTCCCTCTATCCCCTGTACCTCCCCCCTCCCACCCACGGTGACCCCGCCCAGAACAGACAGGTAGATTAAACAGATAGATGGATGGGTAGAGCTCTCTCCATGTCAAAGAGACAGTTGGATGTGATGGAGAGATTTTCAGACAGACAGACAGACAGACAGACAGACAGACAGTCTCCCTCGCCTCTCCCTCGTCTCCCCTCTCTTCCAAACTCATCCATTCCAGGCCTACTGCCAGAGAGCCCGGCCAAGGTGTTCCACGGGGTTTGGACTGGGTGAAGGATTTCCAACAACACCATGGTTTTAATCCAATACAGCATATGTTTACTCTGCAGTTAATAATTGCTCTCCCTCGCAAAATTCTTTGTACCTTCCTCTCCTCATCTCTCCCTCATTATATTCCCTGTACACCCTCCTCTACTACTAAACCCCCTAGCTCTGCCTCCACCCTCCTCCCCCTCTACTCCTACACCCTCTAGCTCTGTCTCCCCCTCTACTCCTACACCCTCTAGCTCTGTCTCCCCATCTACTACTACACCCTCCAGCTCTCCCTCCCCCCTCCTCCCCCTCTACTCCTACACCCTCTAGCTCTGCCTCCCCATCTACTACTACACCCTCTAGCTCTGCTTCACCCCTCCTCCCCCCTCTACTACTACACCCTCTAGCTCTGCCTCCCCCTCCTCCCCCCTCCTCCAGCTCTGCCTCACCCCTCCTCCCCCTCTACTACTACACCCTCTAGGTCTGCCTCACCCCTCCTCCCCCTCTACTGCTATAACCTCTAGCTCTGCCTCCCCCCTCCTTCCCCCTCTACTACGACACCCTCTAGCTCTGCCTCCCCCCTCCTCCCCCTCCTCCAGCTCTGCCTCACCCCTCCTCCCCCTCTACTACTACACCCTCTAGCTCTGCCTCCCCCCTCCTCCAGCTCTGCCTCACCCCTCCTCCCCCTCTACTACTACACCCTCTAGGTCTGCCTCCCCCCTCCTCCCTCCCCCTCTAGCTCTGCCTCCCCCCTCCTCCCCATCTACTACTACACCCTCTAACTCTGCCTCCCCCCTCCTCCAGCTCTGCCTCACCCCTCCTCCCCCTCTACTACTACACCCTCTAGGTCTGCCTCCCCCCTCCTCCCTCCCCCTCTAGCTCTGCCTCACCCCTCCTCCCCCTCTACTACTACACCCTCTAGGTCTGCCTCACCCCTCCTCCCCCTCTACTGCTATAACCTCTAGCTCTGCCTCCCCCCTCCTCCCCCCTCTACTGCTACACCCCCTAGCTCTGCCTCCCCCCTCTTCCTCACGCCCTTCATCCCCCATAATGCTACAGCGGGCCCAACGCAGGCAGCAGAGATTGCCTCTGAAGAGAAAGGAGCAGAGGACTTATGGCTAGAACACTCCAGAAAGAACTCAGCTGAAATCAGTGCTGGTCAAAAGGTGTTCAATGTAATAGCTTTACAAACCTGCCCCTCCACGAGAGGAGACCTTAGAAGCATGGCAACCATAGAATTTCATTAGAACCATGGCAACCATAGAACTTCATAATCCCCTCAGCCAGCCAGCAGCATTGGCCTCCAAAGACACATCAAATGGCAGCAGCTCTCCTCCCAGCCACAAATGGAGCATGGCCATCATCAACTTTGATAGACAGCCAAGATGGTGTGTGTGTGTGTGTGTGTGTGTGTGTGTGTGTGTGTGTGTGTGTGTGTGTGTGTGTGTGTGTGTGTGTGTGAGAGAGATCGGAGAGTTAGTGCGGAAGCTGATGAGATCCACTGTGTTGAAATGAGATCCACTGTGCTGAGATGAGATCCACTGTGTTGAAATGAGATCCACTGTGTTGAGATGAGTTCCACTGTGTTGAAATGAGATCCACTGTGTTGAAATGAGATCCACTGTGTTGAAATGAGATCCACTGTGTTGAAATGAGATCCACTGTGTTGAAATGAGATCCACTGTGTTGAAATGAGATCCACTGTGTTGAAATGAGATCCACTGTGTTGAGATGAGATCCACTGTGTTGAAATGAGATCCACTGTGTTGAGATGAGATCCACTGTGTTGAAATGAGATCCACTGTGTTGAAATGAGACCCACTGTGTTGAAATGAGATCCACTGTCCAGAGATGAGATACACTGTGTTGAAATGAGATCCACTGTCCAGAGATGAGATACACTATGTTGAAATGAGATCCACTGTGTTGAAATGAGATCCACTGTGTTGAAATGAGATCCACTGTGTTGAAATGAGATCCACTGTGCTGAAATGAGATCCACTGTGCTGAAATGAGATCCACTGTGCTGAGATGAGATGTCTCGCTCCTGTCTCAGCCTCCAGTATTTATGCTGCAGTAGTTTGTGTCGGGGGGGCTAGGGTCAGTTGGTTATACCTGGAGTACTTCTCCTGTCTTATCCAGTGTCCTGTGTGAATTTAAGTATGCTTTCTCTAATTCTCTTGTTCTCTCTTTCTTTCTCTCTCTCTGAGAACCTGAGCCCTAGAACCATACGTCAGGACTACCGGGCATGACGACTCCCTGCTGTCCCCAGTCCGCCTGGCCTTGCTGCTATTCCAGTTTAAACTGTTCTGCCTGCGGTTACGGAACCCCTACCTGTCCCAGACCTGCTGTTTTCAACTCTTAATGATCGGCTATGAAAAGCCAACAGATTTATTCCTGATTATTATTTGACCATGCTTGTCATTTATGAACATTTTGAAAATCTTGGCTCTCTCTAATTTTCTCCTTCTCTCTTTCTTTATCTCGGAGGACCTGAGCCCTGGGACCATACGTCGGGACTGCCGGGCGTGGTGGCTCCTTGCTGTCCCCAGTCCGCCTGGCCTTGCTGCTGTTCCGGTTTCAGCTGTTCTGCCTGCGGTTATGGAACCGCCACCTGTCCCAGACCTGTTGTTTTTCAACTCTTAATGATCGGCTATGAAAAGCCAACTGAAAATTATCCATGATTATTATTTGACCATGCATGTCACTTATGAACATTTTTGAACATCTTGGCATAGTTCTGTTATAATCTCCACCCGGCACAGCCAGAAGAGGACTGGCCACCCCTCATAGCCTGGTTCCTCTCTAGGTTTCTTCCTAGGTTTTGGCCTTTCTAGGGAGTTTTTCCTAGCCACCGTGCTTCTACACCTGCATTCTAGCTGTTTGGGGTTTTAGGCTGGGTCTCTGTACAGCACTTCGAGATATTAGCTGATGTACGAAGGGCTATATAAAATAAACTTGATTGATTGATTGATGAGATCCACTGTGCTGAAATGAGATCCACTGTGCTGAGATCCACTGTGTTGAAATGAGATCCACTGTGTTGAGATGAGATCCACTGTGCTGAGATGAGATCCACAGTCCAGAGAAGAGATCCACTGTGTTGAAATGAGATCCACTGTCCAGAGATGAGATACACTGTGTTGAAATGAGATCCACTGTGTTGAAATGAGATCCACTGTGTTGAAATGAGATCCACTGTGCTGAGATGAGATCCACTGTGCTGAGATGAGATCCACTATGCAGAAATAAGATCCACTGTCCAGAGATGAGATTCACTGTGTTGAAATGAGATCCACTGTGCTGAGATGAGATCCACTATGCTGAAATACGATCCACTGTCCAGAGATGAGATTCACTGTGTTGAAATGAGATCCACTGTGCTGAGATGAGATCCATTGTGCATATAAGAGATCCACTGTGCAGATATGAGATCCAGTGTGCTGAGATGAGATCCACAGTCCAGAGAAGAGATGAACTGTGTTGAAATGAGATCCACTGTGTTGAGATGAGATCCACTGTATTGAAATGAGATCCACTGTGCTGAAATGAGATCCACTGTGTTGAAATGAGATCCACTGTGTTGAAATGAGATCCACTGTGCTGAAATGAGATCCACTGTGCTGAGATGAGATCCACTATGCTGAAATAAGATCCACTGTCCAGAGATGAGATCCACTGTGTTGAAATGAGATCAACTGTGCTGAGATGAGATCCACTGTGTTGAGATGAGATCCACTGTGCTGAAATGAGATCCACTGTGCTGAGATGAGATCCACTATGCTGAAATAAGATCCACTGTCCAGAGATGAGATCCACTGTGCTGAAATGAGATCCACTGCGCTGAGATGAGATCCACTGTGTTGAGATGAGATCCACTGTGTTGAAATGAGACCCACTGTCCAGAGATGAGATACACTGTGTTGAAATGAGATACACTGTGTTGAAATGAGATCCACTGTCCAGAGATGAGATACACTGTGTTGAAATGAGATCCACTGTCCAGAGATGAGATCCACTGTGTTGAAATGAGATCCACTGTGTTGAAATGAGATCCACTGTGTTGAAATGAGATCCACTGTGTTGAAATGAGATCCACTGTGCTGAAATGAGATCCACTGTGCTGAAATGAGATCCACTATGCTGAAATAAGATCCACTGTCCAGAGATGAGATTCACTGTGTTGAAATGAGATCCACTGTGTTGAGATGAGATCCACTGTGCAGAGATGAGATCAACTGTGTTTAAATGAGATCCACTGTGCTGAGATGAGATCCACTGTGCTGAAATGAGATCCACTGTGCTGAGATGAGATCCACTGTGTTGATATGAGATCCATTTTGTTGAGATGAGATCCACTGTGCTGAGATGAGATCCACAGTCCAGAGATGAGATCCACTGTGTTGAAATGAGATCCACTGTGCTGATATGAGATCCACTGTGCTGATATGAGATCCACTGTGCTGAAATAAGATCCACTGTCCAGAGATGAGATTCACTGTGTTGAAATGAGATCCACTGTGTTGAGATGAGATCCACTGTGCAGAGATGAGATCAACTGTGTTTAAATGAGATCCACTGTGCTGAGATGAGATCCACTGTGCTGAAATGAGATCCACTGTGCTGAGATGAGATCCACTGTGTTGATATGAGATCCACTGTGTTGAGATGAGATCCACTGTGCTGAGATGAGATCCACAGTCCAGAGAAGAGATCCACTGTGCTGAGATGAGATCCACTGTGCTGAGATGAGATCCACAGTCCAGAGAAGAGATCCACTGTACTGAGATGAGATCCACAGTCCAGAGATGAGATCCACTGTGCTGAGATGAGATCCATTGTGCAGATAAGAGATCCACTGTGCAGATATGAGATCCACTGTGCTGAGAAGAGATCAACTGTGCTGAGAAGAGATCCACTGTGTTGAAATCAGATCCACTGTGTTGAGATGGGATCTACTGTGTTGAAATGAGATCCACTGTCCAGAGATGAGATACACTGTCCAGAGATGAGATGCACTGTGTTGAATTGAGATCCACTGTGTTGAAATGAAATCCACTGTGTTGAAATGAGATCCACTGTGTTGAAATGAGATCCACTGTGTTGAAATGAGATCCACTGTGTTGAAATGAGTTCCACTGTGTTGAGATGAGATCCACTGTGTTGAAATGAGATCCACTGTGTTTAAATGAGATCCACTGTGTTGAAATGAGATCCACTGTCCAGAGATGAGATCCACTGTGTTGAAATGAGATCCACTGTCCAGAGATGAGAAACACTGTGTTGAAATGAGATCCACTGTGTTGAAATGAGATCCATTCTGTTGAAATGAGATCCACTGTGCTGAAATGAGATCCACTGTGCTGAGATGAGATCCACTATGCTGAAATAAGATCCACTGTCCAGAGATGAGATTCACTGTGTTGAAATGAGATCCACTGTGTTGAGATGAGATCCACTGTGTTGAGATGAGATCCACTGTGCAGAGATTAGATCCATTGTGTTGAAATGAGATCCACTGTGCTGAGATTAGATCCACTGTGCTGAAATGAGATCCACTGTGCTGAGATGAGATCCACTGTGCTGAGATGAGATCCAATGTGTTGAAATGAGATCCACTGTGTTGAAATGAGATCCACTGTGTTGAGATGAGATCCACTGTGCTGAGATGAGATCCACAGTCCAGAGAAGAGATCCACTGTGCTGAGATGAGATCCACTGTCCAGAGATGAGATCCACAGTGTTGAGATGAGATCCAGAATCCAGAGATGAGATCCACTGTGCTGAGATGAGATCCACTGTGCTGAGATGAGATCTACAGTCCAGAGAAGAGATCCACTGTGCTGAGATGAGATCCACTGTGTTGAAATGAGATCCACTGTGTTGAAATGAGATCCACTGTGTTGAAATGAGATCCACTGTGTTGAAATGAGATCCACTGTGTTGAAATGAGATCCACTGTGTTGAGATGAGTTCCACTGTGTTGAGATGAGATCCACTGTGTTGAAATGAGATCCACTGTGCTGAAATGAGATCCACTGTGCTGAGATGAGATCCACTATGCTGAAATAAGATCCACTGTCCAGAGATGAGAAACACTGTCCAGAGATGAGATACACTGTGTTGAAATGAGATCCACTGGGTTGAAATGAGATCCACTGTGTTGAAATGAGATCCACTGTGTTGAAATGAGATCCACTGTGTTGAAATGAGATCCACTGTCCAGAGATGAGATACACTGTGTTGAAATGAGATCCACTGTGTTGAAATGAGATCCACTGTGTTGAAATGAGATCCACTGTGTTGAAATGAGACCCACTGTGTTGAAATGAGACCCACTGTGTTGAAATGAGATCCACTGTCCAGAGATGAGATCCACTGTGTTGAAATGAGATCCACTGTCCAGAGATGAGATACACTGTGTTGAAATGAGATCCACTGTGTTGAAATGAGATCCACTGTGCTGAGATGAGATCCACTGTGCTGAGATGAGATCCACTGTGCTGAGATGAGATCCACTGTGTTGAGATGAGATCCACTGTGCTGAGATGAGATCCACTGTGTTGAGATGAGATCCACTGTGTTGAAGTTGGAGTTTGAATGTTTGGTGTGGAGGGCTCTATCCTAACTAACTTTCTTGATTATTTTCTTGACATGTTATTTTCTATGTTGGAAGGTTAATGCACTATTTGTTTTAGTGGTATCCACAGTTTTTTCAACGTTCGGGTGGAAGGGGACAGAGTTTTAGTTTCCTTGGGTTTGGAAGGTGTGGTGTGCTCAATGTCTTTTAGCGCGGAGGAGACGCTGTCGATACAGCATGGATTCCGGTGTGTTCCTGAGAACGGAGTTAAGGTGGAGGAGGTTCTGCTCGCGGTCGGTGAACAGGTAGGAGCTGAATTTATACATTCTGCTTCTAGAATGAACAAAGCTGTCATTGTGTTCATGAAAAGAGCAAATTTGGTGGGTAGACTCATGCTAGTGGAATATTTGTAAGGGGTGTGTTGGTGCCAATTTCGCCTCTTTCTACCCCTTTGACCAGGATGGTAGTTGCAAATTTGCCTCTGTTTATTACGGATGATCAAATCAGGAAAGAGCTGAGTGGTTTTGGTAAGTTTGCTAGCGGTTTCCGTGTACTGTCAGCAGGTTTTCAGACAGATGCCGTTAAGCACGTTGTTTCGTTCCGGAGGCAAGTGTTTATGTTTCTGAATAACAACGAGCAACAGCTAAATGTGCAATGGGCTCTACGCAGGGTTTGCCAGCACAGATAGTCTACGGTGTTTTGAGTGTGGGGATTTGGGGCATAAGAGTTTTGCGTGCCCACATAAAGGCCGTAGACAAGGTGAGGGTACAAGCGCCAGTGGGGGAAATCAAGGTCAAAGTGCAGGGGGTAAGGAGATGCAGAGAGCAGAGGCTGGGCCTAGTCAGGCTAGAGATGGTGGGGTAGCTGAGGCTGGGTCCGTACAGGTGTTGTTTCTGCAGGAGACGCATAGTGATGTGGTGAATAAAGTTGATTGGGGGCTCTGGTGGAAAGGGGCAAGTGTTTTGAGTCATGGGACAAATCTTAGTGCAGGGGTGGCAGTCCTTTTTGCACCGGGTCTGTCTGTAAAAATGTGCTCCTCAAAGGAGGTGTGTAGGGGTAGGCTGCTTGTTGTTAAAGCAGAAAATAACAACATGGGTTTTGTCTTTATAAATGTGTATGCGCCTAATACAAGCAGAGAGAAGGGGTTCTATATGGGAGTCTTAGACAGAAACTCTCACAGGTAACGCCTGAGGAGACGCTGGTGGTCGGAGGGGACGGGAACTGTACAATGAATTTGACAAAAGACAGAAATGGGGGAGAGCCTCATTCAGGATTAGCGGGAGTGTTAACCTGACTAGGATGAGGGTGCCGCTAGCGGCACTCCCCCCCACCCCCACTGAAAAACCAGTGCCGCGAAATTAAAAAAATATATTTTTTTTTAATATTTAACTTTCACACATTAAAGTCCAATACAGCTAATGAAAGACACAGATCTTGTGAATCCAGCCAACATGTCCGATTTTTAAAATGTTTTACAGGGAAGACACAATATGTAAAGATGTACATCTATTACCTAAAAACACATTAGCATAATCCACCATCTTTTATTTGTCCACCAACACCAGTAGCTATCACCAATTCGGCTAAACTAAGATATTTATAGCCCCTAACCAAGAAAAAAACTCATCAGATGACAGTCTGATAACATATTTATGGTATGGGATAGGTTTTGTTAGAAAAAAGTGCATATTTCAGGTAGATGGCATAGGTTACAATTGCACCCACCGTCACAAATGGACTAGAATAACTACATAGAGCAACGTGTTTACCTACTTACTAATCATCAAACATTTCGTAAAAATACACAGCATACACTAATCGAAAGACACAGATCCTGTGAATACAGACAATATTTCAGATTTTCTAAGTGTCTTACAGCGAAAACACAATAAATCGTTATATTAGCATAGCACATAGCACATAGCAGCCCAGCATTGATTCTAGCCAAAGTGAGCGATAACGTCAACATCGCCAAAATAAATTAATTTTTTCACTAACCTTCTCAGAATTCTTCAGATGACACTCCTGTAACATCATATTACACAATCCATATAGAGTTTGATCGAAAATGTTTATATTTAGCCACCAAAATCATGGTTAGACAATGTGAAATGTAGCCCAGCTGGTGAGAAAATGTCCGTGCGCCATATTAGACAGTGATCTACTCTTATACATAAATACTCATAAACGTGACTAAAAAATATAGGGTGGACAGGGATTGATAGACAACTTAATTCTTAATACAATCGCGGAATTACATTTTTTAAATTATCCTTACTTTTCAATACAGTTTGCGCCAAGCGAAGCTACGTCAAAAAACATGGCGTCCTAAGCCACTAACATTTTTCGACAGAAACACGATTTATCATAATAAAAATGTCCTACTTTGAGCTGTTCTTCCATCAGTATCTTGGGCAAAGGATCCTTTCTTGGGTCTAATCGTCTTTTGGTGGAAAGCTGTCCTCTTGCCATGTGGAAATGCCAACTGCGTTCGGGATGAACTGGAAGCGTGCCCAGCAATTCACAGCGTTTCAGAAATAAATGTCCCAAAATCGCACTAAACGGATATAAATTGCTATAAAACGCTTTAAATTAACTACCTTATGATGTTTTTAACTCCCATAACGAGTAGAAACATGACCAGAGTAATATTACGCCCTCCACTAATGCTTGGAACAAGTGCGGGTCGATGTCCTCCAGGCGCATTACGCAGCAAGAAAAGAGTTCCTAGCTACAGGTTTTTTTAATTTGTAGTGCCTGTGAACGCGCAATCGACCCCATTCAAATCGTCATCACGTAAAGGCATCCAGGGGAAGACGTAAGCAGTGTCCGTATACTCATAGCAATAACTGTGACCTTTTAACTGACTCCAGATCAGGGGCCAAAATTTCTGAAATCTGACTCCATGTCAGGGAAATTGCTGTAGAATGGGTTCTGTTCCACTTAGAGACAAAATTTCAACTCCTATAGAAACTATAGACTGTTTTCTATCCAATAATAATAATAATATGCATATTGTACGATCAAGAATTTTGTGGGAAGCCGTTTCAAAAATTACACGATTAGCATAAATAGTGACAACAGCGCCCCCATCCTCAACAGGTTTTAAGGGACATCATTAATCAGTTTGACCTAGTGGATGTTTGGAGAACTAAACATCCAAACACAAGACAGTATACATGGCTGAAGGTTTTTGGGGCTAGGGTGAGTGCAGCTCGACTTGATCGGTTTTACATGTCTAGGAATCGGAGCAATAGGCTGCTGGGCGCTACCATTCTCCCAGTGGGGTTTTCGGATCACCACATAACCATGGCTCGGATCACCACATAACCATGGAGGTAGAGATAGTGGGGCAAGGCAATGTAGGCCTCCAGGCTAATTTAGCCAAATTACGTAGGGACCTGGGCAGTTTTTTCAGGTTAAAGGAAAGGTAGCACTTGTAAGAGCTAGGTTCTCCATGCTCAAGGAGATGCATGCTCCCAGCTCCTTCTTCTTTGGTTTGGAAAGACAGAGCAGTGAGGCCAAGGGTATACATTGTCTACAGCTGTCTGATGGGCAGGTGACCTCTGTGGTGGGTGAGATGCGGGAGCGGACTGTGGAGTTTTATACTGAATTGTATAGGGCAGAAGTGTGTGATCCTATGTGTGCTCAGGTCTTGTTCGCAGGGATCCCTAAGCTCTCTCAGGCATAGAGGGATGAAATGGACATTCCTCTGTTGTCACATGAAATGGCAGAGGCCGTAACCCAGATGTCCCCCGGTCGTGCACCGGGGGTCGATGGACTCCCAGTGGAGTTTTATAAAACATTCTGGGGAACAATTGGACAGGACTTCTTTTGCGTGTTGCGTGAATGCGTCGGGGTAGGAGAGTTGCCGATGAGCTGCCGTCGGGCGGCTCTGACTCTCCTGCCCAAAAAAGGGGACTTGTGTGAACTTAAGAACTGGAGGCCTGTGGCATGACTCTGTGCGGACTACAAGATATTTGCCAAGGTCCTCTCTAACAGACTGAAGTCCCATCTGGACTCTATAATACACAAGGACCAGACATATTGTGTACTGGGACGCTCAATCACGGACAACTTGTTCTTAATTAGGGACATATTGGACTTGTCGAGAGGTTCTAATGTGAACTTTGGACTGGTCTCTTTAGATCAAGAGAAGGCTTTTGATAGAGTAGACCATGAGTACCTGTTTAATGTGATGTCTGTGTTTGGGTTTGGGAAGAGTTTTGTGACCTGTGTGAAGCTGTTGTATGCTGGGGCGTCATGTATGGTTAAGGTGGGAGGGGGGCTCAGTAAGCCAGTCTGGGTGAGACGGGGCATTAGACAAGGATGCCCTCTATCTGGGCAGCTATACACACTAGCCATTGAGCCTTTTTTAGGACTGCTACGCAGGAGACTGGAGGGAGTGTGCTGGACAGGCATGGATGTGGTGACAGGAATAGCAGTGTCAGCATATGCAGATGATGTTTCTGTGATGGTCAGGGATGGTCAAGACATGCAGGCACTAGAGACCAGTCTGAAGGTGTACGAGGGAGCTTCATCAGCCAAGGTAAACTGGGGCAAGAGCAAAGCTCTGTTATGTGGGGCATGGGGGATAGGGCTCCTCCTCTGCTTCCAGGGGGTTTGCAGTGGGGTTGTGAAGGGCTTAAAGTGTTGGGGGTGTACCTGGGCTCGGAGAGGTGGGTAAGGAAGAACTGGGAGGGGCTGTCACAGGCAGTGGTGTCAAGACTGGCCAGGTGGAGGTGGCTCCTGTCCCAAGTGTAATATAGAGGGAGGGTGCTGATAATTAACAACCTGGTGGCATCTTCCCTGTGGCATAAACTGGCTGTCCTGGTCTGCTCGCAGACCTGCAACGCAAGCTGGTGGCCTTCTTTTGGTCGGGACATCACTGGCTGAAGGCAGCAGTGTTGTACATGACCGTCCACGAAGGAGGACAGGGCCTGGTGGAACTGGAGAGCAGGATGGCTGCTTTCCGGCTAAAGTCGGTGCAGAGACTGCTGTGCCATACTGATGTTGGCTGGAGGGAACCAGCATGCGCGCTGCTGAGGAGAGCTGTCAGATTAGGGTTGGACCGGCAGCTGTTCCTCATGAAGCTGGAGAGGCTGAGTACAGCAGGTCTCTCAGAGTTTTACTCTGCAGTGCTGAGGGCCTGGCAGCTGCTAAGGCCCGCACGAGGAGGGGGTGTGGAGCCTGGGCCGTGGGTGTGGGAGAAGCCTATCTTCCACAACCCAGCCATCCCTTTGAGATGTTCAGTCGGCCACCCTGCAGAGGCTACTGATGGCAGCGGGTTTAATAAGGATGGATGACCTGCAACTGCTGGGAGAGGAGGGGTGGAAAACCCCGGAGGTCTTGGCTCAACAAACAGGAATAACGTCTCTCAGGCTGCTGGAGAGATTCCTGGAGGAGGTCCAGGAGACACTGTCTGAGCAGGTAAGGGGGGTGTTTGAGAGGCCAAAGGGAGAGGGGCCACCAACGTTTCCGCCACTGCAGGTGACGGCAGAGACTGGGGACTGGCAAGGGGGTCTGGAGGACTTGTTAGATTTTAACACTCCGAGCCTGGGGGAGTTTGAGGGGGTGGGAGGTAAAGCCCTCTACAACCTCTGCGTTAAGGTTAGGAACATTAGAAGCCTAACAGGAGTGAAGGCACATCAGTGGCAGGGGGTATGTGGGGTGGAGAGTATGGTGGGTTTTAGATGGAGGGGGCTCTACAAACCCCCCAGTACCAAAGAGGTCAGGGGACCTCCAGTGGAGGGTTCTTCATGGAGCCCTGGCCACTAACAGCTGGTTGGCACGGGTTGATCCGGGAATTGGGCAGGGGTGTCCTTTCTGTCAACTGAAAGAAACTGTGATTCATGTGTTTTCTGTGTGCGCCAGATTAATGCCATTAATGTCTCTGTTGGAATGTCTGTGTGAGAGGCTGGGTTTTTACTGTTGGGATGTTTATAATGGGATACAGCTATTCGAGTAAGGAAAAGGCCAAATGTGTTTTGAATATTCTGTTTGCTCAGGCAAAGTTAGCTATTTGGCTAACAAGGAGGAGGGGTCAAAGGTGGAGGATAACAGACCCTTTACTACTGTTTAATGGGATGGTCTCTGCGCGCCTTAGGGTTGAGTTTGAGTTCTATAAAATGATAAAATGTGTGGAGATGTTTGAGGAGATATGGTGTGTTGGGGGGCTGTCTGTACAGCTGGGGAAAATGTTTGAGTAGATATGGTGTGTTGGGGGGCTGTCTGTACAGCTGGGGAAAATGTTTGAGTAGATATGGTGTGTTGGGGAGGGGGGGCTCTCTGTATAGCTGGGGAAGATGTTTGAGGAGATATGGTGTGTTGGGGGTCTGTCTGTATAGCTGGGGAAGATGTTTCAGGAGATATGGTGTGTTGGGGAGGGGGGGCTGTCTGTATAGCTGGGGAAGATGTTTCAGGAGATATGGTGTGTTGGGGGGCTGTCTGTATAGCTGGGGAAGATGTTTCAGGAGATATGGTGTGTTGGGGGGGCTGTCTGTATAGCTGGGGAAGATGTTTCAGGAGATATGGTGTGTTGGGGGGGCTGTCTGTATAGCTGGGGAAGATGTTTCAGGAGATATGGTGTGTTGGGGGGGGCTGTCTGTATAGCTGGGGAAGATGTTTCAGGAGATATGGTGTGTTGGGGGGGGGGCTGTCTGTATAGCTGGGGAAGATGTTTGAGTAAATATGGTGTGTTGGGGGGGCTGTCTCTATAGCTGGGGAAGATGTTTCAGGAGATATGGTGTGTTGGGGGGGCTGTCTGCATAGCTGGGAAAGATGTTTCAGTAGATATGGTGTGTTGGGGGGGGGGGCTGTCTGTATAGCTGGGGAAGATGTTTCAGGAGATATGGTGTGTTGGGGGGGCTGTCTGCATAGCTGGGAAAGATGTTTCAGGAGATATGGTGTGTTGGGGGGGCTGTCTGCATAGCTGGGGAAGATGTTTCAGGGGATATGGTGTGTTGGGGGGGCTGTCTGTATAGCTGGGGAAGATGTTTCAGGAGATATGGTGTGTTGGGGGGGGGGGGGGGGGGGGGCTGTCTGTACAGCTGGGGAAGATGTTTCAGGAGATATGGTGTGTTGGGGGGGCTGTCTGTATAGCTGGGGAAGATGTTTGAGGAGATATGGTGTGTTGGGGGTCTGTCTGTATAGCTAGGGAAGATGTTTCAGGAGATATGGTGTGTTGGGGGGGGGCTGTCTGTATAGCTGGGGAAGATGTTTCAGGGGACATGGTGTGTTGGGGGGCTGTCTGTATAGCTGGGGAAGATGTTTGAGTAAATATGGTGTGTTGGGGCTGTCTGTATAGCTGGGGAAGATGTTTCAGGAGATATGATGTGTTGGGGGGCTGTCTGTACAGCTGGGGAAGATGTTTTGGATATACGGTTGTAGGAGAGGGTATTGTTTTTGTGTATGGTGATGGTGGTTTGTATGATGTGGTAGAGGGAAAGGTGAGTATGGTACATGTATGCAGAACAGGATATATTTTGGGGGTTTTATTTTTAAGGGAGCGGGTGAGTTTTAAATGAAATGAGAATGTTTCAGTAAAGAAAGAAAGAAAGAAAGAAAGAAAGAAAGAAAGAAAGAAAGAAAGAAAGAAAGAAAGAAAGAAAGAAAGAAAGAAAGAAAGAAAGAAAGAAAGAAAGAGTCAGTCAGTCAGTCAGTCAGTCAGTCAGTCAGACACTCTCTCTCTCTCTCTCTCTCTCTCTCTCTCTCTCTCTCTCTCTCTCTCTGTCTCTCTCTCTCTCCTCTCTCTCTCTCTCTCTCTCTCTCTCTCTCCTCTTTCTGTCTCTCTCTCACTCCTCTCTCTCTCTCTCTCTCTCTCTCTCTCCTCTCTCTCTCCTCTCTGTCTCTCTCTCACTCTCTCTCTCTCTCTCTCTCTCTCTCTCTCTCTCTCTCTCTCTCTCTCTCTCTCTCTCTCTCTCTCACCTGCGGTGTCTCTTGATGACGAGTCTGTCCATGTAACTGAGACTGTGTTGGGTGAACTCCACCTTCACTGGTCCTCTCACAGCCCCACTGTCTCTCAGGTCTGACTGGGTCCCCATCACTTCCACTGATACTACACAGAGAGAGAGTTAAATAAAAGAGAGAAGGGAGATTTGGAGAAGGGGAAGGGGAGAGAGGGTGTTCGGCAAAAGAGAGAGAGAAAGGCCGAGACAGAAAAGGCGAGGGAGAAGGGATGGACAGAGGGAGAAGGGGTGGACAGAGGGAGAAGGGATGGACAGAGGGAGAAGGGATGGACAGAGGGAGAAGGGATGGACAGAGGGAGAAGGGATGGACAGAGGGAGAAGGGAGAGACAGAGGGAGAAGGAATGGACAGAGGGAGAAGGGGTGGACAGAGGGAGAAGGGATGGACAGAGGGAGAAGGGATGGACAGAGGGAGAAGGGGATGGACAGGGGAGAAGGGATGGACAGAGGGAGAAGGGAGAGACAGAGGGAGAAGGGATGGACAGAGGGAGAAGGGATGGACAGAGGGAGAAGGGATGGACAGAGGGAGAAGGGTTGGACAGAGGGAGAAGGGATGGACAGAGGGAGAAGGGATGGACAGAGGGAGAAGGGATGGACAGAGGGAGAAGGGTTGGACAGAGGGAGAAGGGATGGACAGAGGGAGAAGGGATGGACAGAGGGAGAAGGGATGGACAGAGGGAGAAGGGAGAGACAGAGGGAGAAGGGATGGACAGAGGGAGAAGGGGTGGACAGAGGGAGAAGGGATGGACAGAGGGAGAAGGGATGGACAGAGGGAGAAGGGAGAGACAGAGGGAGAAGGGATGGACAGAGGGAGAAGGGAGAGAGAGAGGGAGAAGGGGTGGACAGAGGGAGAAGGGAGAGAGAGAGGGAGAAGGGGTGGACAGAGGGAGAAGGGAGAGAGAGAGGGAGAAGGGGTGGACAGAGGGAGAAGGAGAGAGAGAGGGAGAAGGGGTGGACAGAGGGAGAAGGGAGAGAGAGAGGGAGAAGGGGTGGACAGAGGGAGAAGGGAGAGAGAGAGGGAGAAGGGGTGGACAGAGGGAGAAGGGAGAGAGAGAGGGAGAAGGGGTGGACAGAGGGAGAAGGGAGAGAGAGAGGAGAAGGGGTGGACAGAGGGAGAAGGGAGAGAGAGAGGGAGAAGGGAGAGAGAGAGGGAGAAGGGGTGGACAGAGGGAGAAGGGAGAGAGAGAGGGAGAAGGGGTGGACAGAGGGAGAAGGGAGAGAGAGAGGGAGAAGGGGTGGACAGAGGGAGAAGGGAGAGAGAGAGGGAGAAGGGGTGGACAGAGGGAGAAGGGAGAGAGAGAGGGAGAAGGGGTGGACAGAGGGAGAAGGGATGGACAGAGGGAGAAGGGGTGGACAGAGGGAGAAGGGAGAGAGAGAGGGAGAAGGGGTGGACAGAGGGAGAAGGGAGAGAGAGAGGGAGAAGGGGTGGACAGAGGGAGAAGGGATGGACAGAGGGAGAAGGGAGAGAGAGAGGGAGAAGGGGTGGACAGAGGGAGAAGGGAGAGAGAGAGGGAGAAGGGGTGGACAGAGGGAGAAGGGAGAGAGAGAGGGGGAGAAGGGAGAGAGAGAGGGAGAAGGGAGAGAGAGAGGGAGAAGGGAGAGAGAGAGGGAGAAAGAGAGACAGACATGTTACGGCACTACTCTGGACACATTTGGTGCAATGCCAGCTTTACATTAGGTTTCCCTGCCAATGGGTTGGCAGAAGAAATGAGGCAAAATGCAGAAATGAAGGGAGTGAAGCAAAGTCTGTCCAAGCATTAGAGAACTAATAAAACGGCCAAACACATTCTCAAGTGTTCCTCCTGCAACTGCTCTTAAACGCTAGTAAAACTAAATGCATGCCCTTCAACCGATCGCTGCCCGCACCCGCCCGCCCGTCCAGCATCACTACTCTGGACAGTTCTGACTTAGAATATGTGGACAACTACAAATACCTAGGTGTCTGGTTAGACTGTAAACTCTCCTTCCAGACTCACATTAAGCATCTCCAATCCAAAGTTAAATCTAGAATTGGCTTCCTATTTCGCAACAAAGCATCATTCACTCATGCTGCCAAACATATCCTCGGAAAACTGACCATCCTAACGATCCTTGACTGTGGCGATGTCATTTACAAAATAGCCTCCAACACTCTACTCAACAAATTGGATGCAGTCTATCACAGTGCCATCCGTTTTGTCACCAAAGCCCCATATACGACCCACCACTGCGACCTGTATGCTCTCGTTGGCTGGCCCTGGCTTCATACTCGTCGCCAAACCCACTGGCTCCAGGGCATCTACAAGACCCTGCTAGGTAAAGTCCCCCCTTATCTCAGCTCGCTGGTCACCATAGCAACGCCCACCCGTAGCACGCGCTCCAGCGGTATCTCACTGGTCATCCCCAAAGCCAATTCCTCTTTTGGCCGCCATTCCTTCCAGTTCTCTGCTGCCAATGACTGGAACGATCTGCAAAAATCACTGAAGCTGGAGACACATATCCCCCTCACTAGCTTTAAGCACCAGCTGTCAGAGCAGCTCACAGATCACTGCACCTGTACATAGCCCATCTGTAAATAGCCCATCCAACTACCTCATCCCCATACTGTATTTATTTATTTTTTTGCTCCTTTGCACCCCCTGTATCTCTACTTGCACACTCATCTTCTGCACATCAATCACTCCAGTGTCTAATTGGTATATTGTAATTACTTCGCCACCATGGCCTATTTATTGCCTTACCCCCTTGTTCTTACCTCATTTGCACATTATGTATATAGATTTCCTTCAACTGTGTTATTGACTGTATGTTTGTTTACTCCATGTGTAACTCTGTGTTGTTGTTTGTGTCGAACTGCTTTGCTTTATTCTTGGCCAGGTCGCAGTTGTAAATGTGAACTTGTTCTCAACTAGCCTACCTGGTTAAATAAAGGTGAAATAAAAAAATAAAAAATAATAAAAAGTGTGCAACAGGCAGTTAGGCTGCTATCACTGCTATCATTATCTCTATAGTGGAACACCTATCACTGCTATCATTATCTCTACAGTGGAACACCTATCACTGCTATCATTATCTCCACAGTGGAACACCTATCACTGCTATCATTATCTCTACAGTGGAACACCTATCACTGCTATCATTATCTCTACAGTGGAACACCTATCACTGCTATCATTATCTCTATAGTGGAACACCTCCTATCACTGCTATCATTATCTCTACAGTGGAACACCTATCACTGCTATCATTATCTCTACAGTGGAACACCTATCACTGCTATCATTATCTCTACAGTGGAACACCTATCACTGCTATCATTATCTCTACAGTGGAACACCTATCACTGCTATCATTATCTCTATAGTGGAACACCTATCACTGCTATCATTATCTCTATAGTGGAACACCTTCTATCACTGCAATCATTATCTCTATAGTGGAACACCTCCTATCACTGCTATCATTATCTCTATAGTGGAACACCTATCACTGCTATCATTATCTCTATAGTGGAACACCTATCACTGCTATCATTATCTCTATAGTGGAACACCTATCACTGCTATCATTATCTCTATAGTGGAACACCTCCTATCACTGCTATCATTATCTCTATAGTGGAACACATATCACTGCTATCATTATCTCTATAGTGGAACACCTATCACTGCTATCGTTATCTCTATAGTGGAACATCTATCACTGCTATCATTATCTATATAGTGGAACACCTATCACTGCTATCATTATCTCTATAGTGTAACACATATCACTGCTATCATTATCTCAATAGTGGAACACCTATCACTGCTATCATTATCTCTATAGTGGAACACCTATCACTGCTATCATTATCTCTATAGTGGAACACCTATCACTGCTATCATTATCTCTATAGTGGAACACCTATCACTGCTATCATTATCTCTACAGTGGAACACATATCACTGCTATCATTATCTCTACAGTGGAACACCTATCACTGCTATCATTATCTCTACAGTGGAACACATATCACTGCTATCATTATCTATATAGTGGAACACATATCACTGCTATCATTATCTCTATAGTGGAACACCTCCTATCACTGATATCATTATCTATATAATGGAACACCTATCACTGCATCATTATCTCTATAGTGGAACACCTATCACTGCTATCATTATCTCTATAGTGGAACACCTATCACTGCTATCATTATCTCTATAATGGAACACCTATCACTGCTATCATTATCTCTATAGTGGAACACCTATCACTGCAATCATTATCCCTATAATGGAACACCTATCACTGCGATAATTATCTCTATAGTGGAACACCTCCTATCACTGCAATCATTATCTATATAGTGGAACACCTATCACTGCTATCATTATCTCTACAGTGGAACACTTATCACTGCTATCGTTATCTCTATAGTGAAACACCTATCACTGCTATCATTATCTCTATAGTGAAACACCTATCACTGCTATCATTATCTCTATAGTGGAACACCTCTCAATGCTATCATTATCTCTATAGTGGAACAACTATCACTGCTATCATTATCTCTATAGTGAAACACCTATCACTGCTATCATTATCTCTATAGTGGAACCCCACCCAACACTGCAATCATTATCTCTAAAGTGGAACCCCTCCCAACACTGCAATCATTATCTCTATAGTGGAACCCCTCCCAACACTGCAATCATTATCTCTATAGTGGAACCCCTCCAAACACTGCAATCAGTATCTCTATAGTGGAACCCCTCCCAACACTGCAATCATTATCTCTATAGTGGAACCCCTCCCAACACTGCAATCATTATCTCTATAGTGGAACCCCTCCCAACACTGCAATCATTATCTCTATAGTGGAACCCCTCCCAACACTGCAATCATTATCTCTATAGTGAAACCCCTCCCAACACTGCAATCATTATCTCTATAGTGGAACCCCTCCCAACACTGCAATCAGTATTTCTATAGTGGAACCCCTCCCAACACTGCAATCATTATCTCTATAGTGGAACCCCTCCCAACACTGCAATCATTATCTCTATAGTGGAACCCCTCCCAACACTGCAATCATTATCTCTATAGTGAAACCCCTCCCAACACTGCAATCATTATCTCTATAGTGGAACCCCTCCCAACACTGCAATCAGTATCTCTATAGTGGAACCCCTCCCAACACTGCAATCATTATCTCTATAGTGGAACCCCTCCCAACACTGCAATCATTATCTCTATAGTGGAACCCCTCCCAACACTGCAATCAGTATCTCTATAGTGGAACCCCTCCCAACACTGCAATCATTATCTCTATAGTGGAACCCCTCCCAACACTGCAATCATTATCTCTATAGTGGAACCCCTCCCAACACTGCAATCATTATCTCTATAGTGGAACCCCTCCCAACACTGCAATCATTATCTCTATAGTGGAACCCCTCCCAACACTGCAATCATTATCTCTATAGTGGAACCCCTATCACTGCTATCATTATCTCTATAGTGGAACCCCTATCACTGCTATCATTATCTCTATAGTGGAACCCCTATCACTGCTATCATTATCTCTATAGTGGAACCCCTATCACTGCTATCATTATCTCTATAGTGGAACCCCTCCCAACACTGCAATCATTATCTCTATATTGGAACCCCTCCCAACACTGCAATCATTATCTCTATAGTGGAACCCCTATCAATGCTATCATTATCTCTATAGTGGAACACCTCCTATCACTGCTATCATTATCTCTATAGTGGAACACCTCCTATCACTGCTATCATTATCTCTATAGTGGAACCCCTCCCAACACTGCTATCATTATCTCTATAGTGGAACCCCTCCCAACACTGCAATCATTATCTCCTGCTCTAATTATCTCAATATGCAGCAGCTATGACTTTAGCCCTTTCTGCAGCGGTAAGCACTTTCTACAGGACATGAAGAGATCAGAGGGGGGGGGGGGGGGTGGGGGGGGGGGTACTTAGTCCAGAGCAAGATGGAAAGAACATTAGTCTTCATCCTTCACTTCTAATCCTCCTCCTGTCCTAAACATGAGCTCCAGTCCTAGTCTTTAATCACCATTATCCACCCCTTAAAGATGGAATCCTCCACTACCGTTGTAACTGAAACAGTGTAACTGTCTGCCCCACCGACCGTTGTAACTGAAACAGTGTAACTGTCTGCCCCACCGACCGTTGTAACTGAAACAGTGTAACTGTCTGCCCCACTGACCGTTGTAACTGAAACAGTGTAACTGTCTGCCCCAACACCGGTGTAACTGAAACAGTGTAACTGTCTGCCCCAACACCGTTGTAACTGAAACAGTGTAACTGTCTGCCCCAACACCGTTGTAACTGAAACAGTGTCTGCCCCAACACCGTTGTAACTGAAACAGTGTAACTGTCTGCCCCAACGCCGTTGTAACTGAAACAGTGTAACTGTCTGCCCCAACACCGTTGTAACTGAAACAGTGTAACTGTCTGCCCCAACACCGTTGTAACTGAAACAGTGTAACTGTCTGCCCCAACACCGTTGTAACTGAAACAGTGTAACTGTCTGCCCCAACGCCGTTGTAACTGAAACAGTGTAACTGTCTGCCCCAACACCGTTGTAACTGAAACAGTGTCTGCCCCAACACCGTTGTAACTGAAACAGTGTAACTGTCTGCCCCAACACCGTTGTAACTGAAACAGTGTAACTGTCTGCCCCAACACCGTTGTAACTGAAACAGTGTAACTGTCTGCCCCAACACCGTTGTAACTGAAACAGTGTAACTGTCTGCCCCAACACCGTTGTAACTGAAACAGTGTCACTGTCTGCCCCAACACCGTTGTAACTGCAACAGTGTAACTGTCTGCCCCAACACCGTTATAACTGAAACAGTGTCTGCCCCAACACCGTTGTAACTGAAACAGTGTAACTGTCTGCCCCAACACCGGTGTAACTGAAACAGTGTAACTGTCTGCCCCAACACCGGTGTAACTGAAACAGTGTAACTGTCTGCCCCAACACCGTTATAACTGAAACAGTGTCTGCCCCAACACCGTTGTAACTGAAACAGTGTAACTGTCTGCCCCAACACCGTTGTAACTGAAACAGTGTAACTGTCTGCCCCAACACCGGTGTAACTGAAACAGTGTAACTGTCTGCCCCAACACCGTTATAACTGAAACAGTGTCTGCCCCAACACCGTTGTAACTGAAACAGTGTAACTGTCTGCCCCAACACCGCTGTAACTGAAACAGTGTCTGCCCCAACACCGTTGTAACTGAAACAGTGTAACTGTCTGCCCCAACGCCGTTGTAACTGAAACAGTGTCTGCCCCAACACCGTTGTAACTGAAACAGTGTAACTGTCTGCCCCAACGCCGTTGTAACTGAAACAGTGTCTGCCCCAACGCCGTTGTAACTGAAACAGTGTCTCCCCCAACACCGTTGTAAATGTTTTTTAAGGAGCGCTGGGGAGCGTCAACATCAAGGTAAATTGCAGTTCATACGCTGCTGTTCTGTCACGCATGCGATGACGTCAGTCAGGGAAAAACTGTTTCATTGTTTGCAGTAATTTCGTTGTTTTATTACAAACAGACCTGGTAGTTTGACCTTTAAAGATTCCAGCTTTAACTTCACCCCTGATGCTCCCCCCAAACCCTAACCTCCTTCTGTATGGTGCTTTCTCACCCACCACAGGGATACATGATACATACGGTATGTAGCAGGACCTCTACAGTGTTTCACCACAGGAATACATACGGTATGTAGCAGGACCTCTACAGTGTTTCACCACAGGGATACATACGGTATGTAGCAGGATCTCTACAGTGTTTCACCACAGGGATACATACGGTATGTAGCAGGACCTCTACAGTGTTTCACCACAGGGATACATTTACATTTACATTTAAGTCATTTAGCAGACGCTCTTATCCAGAGCGACTTACAAATTGGTGCATTCACCTTATGACATCCAGTGGAACAGCCACTTTACAATAGTGCATCTAGATCTTTTAAGGGGGGGGGGGGGGGGGGGGGGCAGAAGGATTGCTTTATCCTAGGTATTCCTTGAAGAGGTGGGGTTTCAGGTGTCTCCGGAAGGTGGTGATTGACTCCGCTGTCCTGGCGTCGTGAGGGAGTTTGTTCCACCATTGGGGTGCCAGAGCAGCGAACAGTTTTGACTGGGCTGAGCGGGAACTGTACTTCCTCAGTGGTAGGGAGGCGAGCAGGCCAGAGGTGGATGAACGCAGTGCCCTTGTTTGGGTGTAGGGCCTGATCAGAGCCTGAAGGTACTGAGGTGCCGTTCCCCTCACAGCTCCGTAGGCAAGCACCATGGTCTTGTAGCGGATGCGAGCTTCAACTGGAAGCCAGTGGAGAGAGCGGAGGAGCGGGGTGACGTGAGAGAACTTGGGAAGGTTGAACACCAGCCGGGCTGCGGCGTTCTGGATGAGTTGTAGGGGTTTAATGGCACAGGCAGGGAGCCCAGCCAACAGCGAGTTGCAGTAATCCAGACGGGAGATGACAAGTGCCTGGATTAGGACCTGCGCCGCTTCCTGTGTGAGGCAGGGTCGTACTCTGCGGATGTTGTAGAGCATGAACCTACAGGAACGGGCCACCGCCTTGATGTTGGTGGAGAACGACAGGGTGTTGTCCAGGATCACGCCAAGGTTCTTAGCGCTCTGGGAGGAGGACACAATGGAGTTGTCAACCGTGATGGCGAGATCATGGAACGGACAGTCCTTCCCCGGGAGGAAGAGCAGCTCCGTCTTGCCGAGGTTCAGCTTGAGGTGGTGATCCGTCATCCACACTGATATGTCTGCCAGACATGCAGAGATGCGATTCGCCACCTGGTCATCAGAAGGGGGAAAGGAGAAGATTAATTGTGTGTCGTCTGCATAGCAATGATAGGAGAGACCATGTGAGGTTATGACAGAGCCAAGTGACTTGGTGTATAGCGAGAATAGGAGAGGGCCTAGAACAGAGCCCTGGGGGACACCAGTGGTGAGAGCGCGTGGTGAGGAGACAGATTCTCGCCACGCCACCTGGTAGGAGCGACCTGTCAGGTAGGACGCAATCCAAGCGTGGGCCGCGCCGGAGATGCCCAACTCGGAGAGGGTGGAGAGGAGGATCTGATGGTTCACAGTATCGAAGGCAGCCGATAGGTCTAGAAGGATGAGAGCAGAGGAGAGAGAGTTAGCTTTAGCAGTGCGGAGCGCCTCCGTGATACAGAGAAGAGCAGTCTCAGTTGAGTGACTAGTCTTGAAACCTGACTGATTTGGATCAAGAAGGTCATTCTGAGAGAGATAGCAGGAGAGCTGGCCAAGGACGGCACGTTCAAGAGTTTTGGAGAGAAAAGAAAGAAGGGATACTGGTCTGTAGTTGTTGACATCGGAGGGATCGAGTGTAGGTTTTTTCAGAAGGGGTGCAACTCTCGCTCTCTTGAAGACGGAAGGGACGTAGCCAGCGGTCAAGGATGAGTTGATGAGCGAGGTGAGGTAAGGTAGAAGGTCTCCGGAAATGGTCTGGAGGAGAGAGGAGGGGATAGGGTCAAGCGGGCAGGTTGTTGGGCGGCCGGCCGTCACAAGACGCGAGATTTCATCTGGAGAGAGAGGGGAGAAAGAGGTCAAAGCACAGGGTTGGGCAGTGTGAGCAGAACCAGCGGTGTCGTTTGACTTAGCAAACGAGGATCGGATGTCGTCGACCTTCTTTTCAAAATGGTTGACGAAGTCGTCTGCAGAGAGGGAGGAGGGGGGGGGGGGGGGGAGGAGGATTCAGGAGGGAGGAGAAGGTGGCAAAGAGCTTCCTAGGGTTAGAGGCAGATGCTTGGAATTTAGAGTGGTAGAAAGTGGCTTTAGCAGCAGAGACAGAAGAGGAAAATGTAGAGAGGAGGGAGTGAAAGGATGCCAGGTCCGCAGGGAGGCGAGTTTTCCTCCATTTCCGCTCGGCTGCCCGGAGCCCGGAGCCCTGTACATACGGTATGTAGCAGGACCTCTACAGTGTTTCACCACAGGGATACATACGGTATGTAGCAGGACCTCTACAGTGTTTCACCACAGGGATACATACGGTATGTAGCAGGACCTCTACAGTGTTTCACCACAGGGATACATACGGTATGTAGCAGGACCTCTACAGTGTTTCACCACAGGGATACATACGGTATGTAGCAGGACCTCTACAGTGTTTCACCACAGGGATACATACGGTATGTAGCAGGACCTCTACAGTGTTTCACCACAGGGATACATACGGTATGTAGCAGGACCTCTACAGTGTTTCACCACAGGGATACATACGGTATGTAGCAGGACCTCTACAGTGTTTCACCACAGGGATACATACGGTATGTAGCAGGATCTCTACAGTGTTTCACCACAGGGATACATGATACATACGGTATGTAGCAGGACCTCTACAGTGTTTCACCACAGGGATACATACGGTATGTAGCAGGACCTCTACAGTGTTTCACCACAGGGATACATACGGTATGTAGCAGGATCTCTACAGTGTTTCACCACAGGGATACATACGGTATGTAGCAGGATCTCTACAGTGTTTCACCACAGGGATACATGATACATACGGTATGTAGCAGGACCTCTACAGTGTTTCACCACAGGGATACATACGGTATGTAGCAGGACCTCTACAGTGTTTCACCACAGGGATACATACGGTATGTAGCAGGACCTCTACAGTGTTTCACCACAGGAATACATACGGTATGTAGCAGGATCTCTACAGTGTTTCACCACAGGGATACATACGGTATGTAGCAGGACCTCTACAGTGTTTCACCACAGGGATACATACGTTATGTAGCAGGACCTCTACAGTGTTTCACCACAGGGATACATACGGTATGTAGCAGGATCTCTACAGTGTTTCACCACAGGGATACATACGGTATGTAGCAGGACCTCTACAGTGTTTCACCACAGGGATACATACGGTATGTAGCAGGACCTCTACAGTGTTTCACCACAGGGATACATACGGTATGTAGCAGGACCTCTACAGTGTTTCACCACAGGGATACATGATACATACGGTATGTAGCAGGACCTCTACAGTGTTTCACCACAGGGATACATACGGTATGTAGCAGGACCTCTACAGTGTTTCACCACAGGGATACATACGGTATGTAGCAGGACCTCTACAGTGTTTCACCACAGGGATACATACGGTATGTAGCAGGACCTCTACAGTGTTTCACCACAGGGATACATACGGTATGTAGCAGGATCTCTACAGTGTTTCACCACAGGGATACATACGGTATGTAGCAGGATCTCTACAGTGTTTCACCACAGGGATACATGATACATACGGTATGTAGCAGGACCTCTACAGTGTTTCACCACAGGGATACATACGGTATGTAGCAGGACCTCTACAGTGTTTCACCACAGGGATACATACGGTATGTAGCAGGATCTCTACAGTGTTTCACCACAGGGATACATACGGTATGTAGCAGGACCTCTACAGTGTTTCACCACAGGAATACATACGGTATGTAGCAGGATCTCTACAGTGTTTCACCACAGGGATACATACGGTATGTAGCAGGACCTCTACAGTGTTTCACCACAGGGATACATACGTTATGTAGCAGGACCTCTACAGTGTTTCACCACAGGGATACATACGGTATGTAGCAGGATCTCTACAGTGTTTCACCACAGGGATACATACGGTATGTAGCAGGATCTCTACAGTGTTTCACCACAGGGATACATACGGTATGTAGCAGGACCTCTACAGTGTTTCACCACAGGGATACATACGGTATGTAGCAGGACCTCTACAGTGTTTCACCACAGGGATACATACGGTATGTAGCAGGACCTCTACAGTGTTTCACCACAGGGATACATACGGTATGTAGCAGGACCTCTACAGTGTTTCACCACAGGGATACATACGGTATGTAGCAGGATCTCTACAGTGTTTCACCACAGGGATACATACGGTATGTAGCAGGACCTCTACAGTGTTTCACCACAGGGATACATACGGTATGTAGCAGGATCTCTACAGTGTTTCACCACAGGGATACATACGTTATGTAGCAGGACCTCTACAGTGTTTCACCACAGGGATACATACGGTATGTAGCAGGATCTCTACAGTGTTTCACCACAGGGATACATACGGTATGTAGCAGGATCTCTACAGTGTTTCACCACAGGGATACATACGGTATGTAGCAGGACCTCTACAGTGTTTCACCACAGGGATACATACGGTATGTAGCAGGATCTCTACAGTGTTTCACCACAGGGATACATACGGTATGTAGCAGGATCTCTACAGTGTTTCACCACAGGGATACATACGGTATGTAGCAGGACCTCTACAGTGTTTCACCACAGGGATACATGATACATACGGTATGTAGCAGGACCTCTACAGTGTTTCACCACAGGGATACATACGGTATGTAGCAGGACCTCTACAGTGTTTCACCACAGGGATACATACGGTATGTAGCAGGACCTCTACAGTGTTTCACCACAGGGATACATGATACATACGGTATGTAGCAGGACCTCTACAGTGTTTCACCACAGGGATACATGATACATACGGTATGTAGCAGGACCTCTACAGTGTTTCACCACAGGGATACATACGGTATGTAGCAGGACCTCTACAGTGTTTCACCACAGGGATACATACGGTATGTAGCAGGACCTCTACAGTGTTTCACCACAGGGATACATGATACATACGGTATGTAGCAGGACCTCTACAGTGTTTCACCACAGGGATACATGATACATACGGTATGTAGCAGGACCTCTACAGTGTTTCACCACAGGGATACATGATACATACGGTATGTAGCAGGACCTCTACAGTGTTTCACCACAGGGATACATACGGTATGTAGCAGGACCTCTACAGTGTTTCACCACAGGGATACATACGGTATGTAGCAGGACCTCTACAGTGTTTCACCACAGGGATACATACGGTATGTAGCAGGACCTCTACAGTGTTTCACCACAGGGATACATACGGTATGTAGCAGGATCTCTACAGTGTTTCACCACAGGGATACATACGGTATGTAGCAGGACCTCTACAGTGTTTCACCACAGGGATACATACGGTATGTAGCAGGATCTCTACAGTGTTTCACCACAGGGATACATACGTTATGTAGCAGGACCTCTACAGTGTTTCACCACAGGGATACATACGGTATGTAGCAGGATCTCTACAGTGTTTCACCACAGGGATACATACGGTATGTAGCAGGATCTCTACAGTGTTTCACCACAGGGATACATACGGTATGTAGCAGGACCTCTACAGTGTTTCACCACAGGGATACATACGGTATGTAGCAGGATCTCTACAGTGTTTCACCACAGGGATACATACGGTATGTAGCAGGATCTCTACAGTGTTTCACCACAGGGATACATACGGTATGTAGCAGGACCTCTACAGTGTTTCACCACAGGGATACATGATACATACGGTATGTAGCAGGACCTCTACAGTGTTTCACCACAGGGATACATACGGTATGTAGCAGGACCTCTACAGTGTTTCACCACAGGGATACATACGGTATGTAGCAGGACCTCTACAGTGTTTCACCACAGGGATACATACGGTATGTAGCAGGACCTCTACAGTGTTTCACCACAGGGATACATACGGTATGTAGCAGGACCTCTACAGTGTTTCACCACAGGGATACATACGGTATGTAGCAGGACCTCTACAGTGTTTCACCACAGGGATACATACGGTATGTAGCAGGACCTCTACAGTGTTTCACCACAGGGATACATACGGTATGTAGCAGGACCTCTACAGTGTTTCACCACAGGGATACATACGGTATGTAGCAGGATCTCTACAGTGTTTCACCACAGGGATACATACGGTATGTAGCAGGACCTCTACAGTGTTTCACCACAGGGATACATACGGTATGTAGCAGGATCTCTACAGTGTTTCACCACAGGGATACATACGGTATGTAGCAGGACCTCTACAGTGTTTCACCACAGGGATACATACGGTATGTAGCAGGATCTCTACAGTGTTTCACCACAGGGATACATGATACATACGGTATGTAGCAGGATCTCTACAGTGTTTCACCACAGGGATACATACGGTATGTAGCAGGACCTCTACAGTGTTTCACCACAGGGATACATACGGTATGTAGCAGGACCTCTACAGTGTTTCACCACAGGGATACATACGGTATGTAGCAGGACCTCTACAGTGTTTCACCACAGGGATACATGATACATACGGTATGTAGCAGGACCTCTACAGTGTTTCACCACAGGAATACATACGGTATGTAGCAGGACCTCTACAGTGTTTCACCACAAGGATACATACGGTATGTAGCAGGACCTCTACAGTGTTTCACCACAGGAATACATACGGTATGTAGCAGGACCTCTACAGTGTTTCACCACAGGGATACATACGGTATGTAGCAGGATCTCTACAGTGTTTCACCACAGGGATACATACGGTATGTAGCAGGACCTCTACAGTGTTTCACCACAGGGATACATACGGTATGTAGCAGGACCTCTACAGTGTTTCACCACAGGGATACATACGGTATGTAGCAGGATCTCTACAGTGTTTCACCACAGGGATACATACGGTATGTAGCAGGATCTCTACAGTGTTTCACCACAGGGATACATACGGTATGTAGCAGGACCTCTACAGTGTTTCCTCTCCTCATAACAACCCCAAACATCACTACTGTACTGCTGTTTAACACAACACAGAAGAGGAGGAGGAGGAAGAGGAGGAAGAGGAGGTGGACGTCAACACAGACTGAGACTCAGTACTATAGCTCTATCATTTCAGGGCAATGAAAGAGACAGAGAAGATTTGTCACATGAGTGGACCAAACAACGTTTCACAATACGAGTTATACAAGCACTGAACGAGGGAGAGAACGAGGGAGAGAGAGAAAGAAAAGAGTGGGCAGGAGAAAAGGATGCCAGGTATATGCTGAGCACTTCTGCCTATAGTTTCTACTATTACCAATCATCCATAGCTGTCTGAGTGGATGTGTATTTCTAGTACGTTCCCCTGTCTGTAAACCAAACAATTCGTTTGCATGGTGTGTGTGTGTGTTCGTGTTATACCTGTCCGGACTTGGAAGGGTCTCCGAGTTGCATCTCCTCTCTCTCCTCCCACTCTTCTCTCTCCTCTTTCTCCTCCCTCTCTTCTCTCTCCTCTCCACTGCCTGAGTGCCTCCTGAAAGGAGAGAGCTGACTCTTCCTCATCATATTCTCCTCCCAGCAGTGAGGTGGTCAGCATCTCCTTCTCCTCTTCATCCTCCAGTTCATCAAACTCCTCTTCCTCCTCCCTCAAGGGATTCACAACTAAAACCTGTGACATTGAGAAACACAATGACCACTTTAAGAAATGAGGAAGGTATCATTTTTAATAACCTGGCTAAGGACAATTATCTACCAATGACCTCTCACCTGGCTTCCCTGTGCATTGTGGGTATGTGTAACAGCGGGAGCGGCCTGGGTCCTTCTCTCCGGCCCCCTCGCCCCTCCACCTCTCCCAGCCGTCTGGGAATCAGGCTTGGGGTTGGGCTGGACTTGTCTCTGGAAACGACTCACTACATCCAGCGTGCTCACCGAGGTCTGGATCTCTGTCTGTGAGGAGAGCGGGGGCAGTGATGACTGACACGCACATCTTTACAACTACTCCTGTTGCTACAGCACGGCTCAGGGCTAACGGTTCTATTCACACTATTCTATGCTGCCCAAGTCACCGTGTATATAATTACCCATGAAGCACATGGGCTCATTCACTAATTCTCCTCCTGACCCCTGAAACAGGAAATCACTTCCACCATCAAATTACATTATTTAAATTAAAATCCACACATCAAATATGGATCAAATATAAACGTCCTCTATGAGTATGCCTTAAAAACAGGGTCTGATTGATTCTCTCTGTACCAGGGGCTAAGGCCATTATTCCTTCTATCAATCACCAGTGTGACCACACATGTTAACCTATCTCTACCAACGATGTTGTGTCCTTGAGGCATCGGTCTCACTGGGAGGGAGGGAGGGAGGGAGGGAGGGAGGGAGAGTAATATAAAAGGAGAAAGAAATGAAAGCAGGAGAATGAGGAATATAAACTCAGCAAAAAAAGAAACATCCCTTTTTCAGGGCCCTGTCTTTCAAAGATAATTAGTAAAAATCCAAATAACTTCACAGATCTTCATTGAAAAGGGTTTAAACACTGTTTCCCCATGCTTGTTCAATGAACCATAAACAATTAATGAACATGCACCTGTGGAACGGTCGTTAAGACACTAACAGCTTACAGACAGTAGGCAATTAAGATCACAGTTATGATCCACTTAGGACACTAAAGAGGCCTTTCTACTGACTCTGAAAAACACAAAAAAAAGATGCCCAGGGTCCCTGCTCATCTGCGTGAACGTGCCTTAGGCATGCTGCAAGGAGGCATGAGGACTGCAGTGTCCGTACTGTGAGACACCTAAGACAGCGATACAGGGAGACAGGACGGACAGCTGATCATCCTCGCAGTGGCAGACCACATGTGGCAGACCACACCTGCGGGACAGGCACAGGATGGCAACAACAACTGCCTGAGTTACACCAGTTAAATGAGAAGGTGGTTAAATAAACGCAAACTTTGCCAGGTTGAATTGAGCTACAGTGGCAGTCAGTGGAGGCTGCTGAGGGGAGGACGGCTCTACATAATGGCTGGAACGGAGTAAATGGAATGGAATCAAACACATGGAAACCACGTGTCTGATGTATTTTGACACCATTCCACAGATTCCACCCCGGTCATTACCAAGAGTCCATCCTCCCCAATTAAGATGTCACCAACCTCCTGTGGTGGAATACTTAACCATCTGAAAGGGAGTCACCGTACGAGCCAACCCGTTGCTGGCAGCAGTGCGATAAGGGAGGGAGAAAATCACAGCGATGATTACAGAAATGATTGCAGTTGATATGCTGCCATTGTGAATGGTAGAGGATGTCAGCTTCAATGCCCTGATGGCATATCTAGAAGCAGACTACAACATGCCATGTCGAAAAAACCATGACGGCCTGGATGGAGAGATTGTACAACGGTTGCTCTGCAAGTAGAAAGCGTGAGCTCTCAAACACCAGACTGGGACGTCTATGAACATGCTGTCATACATCACTGCAACGAGCCATCACATTGATGAGATTTATCACGTACTGACAACTGAGAACATGGAGGAGCGGGACACAGCAGAGAACCAAAAACAGCATTAACTACCATGGTTGCTGAGTGGATGGGGGAC
The DNA here is from genome assembly GCF_029448725.1 of Salvelinus fontinalis. NCBI lineage: Eukaryota > Metazoa > Chordata > Actinopteri > Salmoniformes > Salmonidae > Salvelinus > Salvelinus fontinalis. Next base: position 316,356 of record NW_026600338.1, on the reverse strand, counting down.
AGCAGTAAGGTGAGAGCCATATGTTAGCTAGCCAGGACTGCATTGCCCCCTAGTGGTCAAATCAATTGTTTCTATAAATCATTGGGTCACGCAGAATCATATTGTATCTGAATAGTGAATTCACGTCATTTTTTAAGGTTTTTATTTCTTATCGTTTAAACAATAAAATATGTTTTTAATGGTAGTTTACATCCCTAGTCAAAAGAACACGTTTAAAAACACATCTTAAAAGGTGGTATAGAGTTGATATACGAGTTAGTGACGTTTGGATCCATTTAGCTAAATTACCCAATGTCTTTCAGTGTAGACGTACTGCAGAGTGGATCTAGTTTAAAAGCTGCTCTATACACGTTGTTTATTGTTTGTTTGTGTGGCTGGCTGGAGACCATTTGAATATGACGAGTGACCCTGTTCCAGAGTGGAAGGTAATGGAACTGGACTGACCCCAAAACAACCAGGGTGAGAGACGGACAGGCTTAACCTGACACAACACTGGGAACAACACACACACACACACACACACACACACACACACACACACACACACACACACACACACAGGTGGACTGAGTGAAAAAAGAGAAGGAACGCTGTAAGCTGAAGAAATGAATTTCATGTTTTTCTCCCTCTATTTTTTCACTCTCTCTCTCTTCTGAAGGCAAATCAAACAGGATTATGAGTGCGGAGGCGCCTGTGTCAATGGCCATGTGTATAATCCTGGATCTCTGTGTCCTGCCAAACACAGAGCCTCCCTTTGACTCTGTGTGTGTGTGTGTGTGTGTGTGTGTGTGTGTGTGTGTGTGTGTGTGTGTGTGTGTGTGTGTGTGTGTGTGTGTGTGTGTGTGTGTGTGTGTGTGTGTGTGTGTGTGTGTGTGTGTGTGTGTCCACAAGAATAGTAAACAAACAAGGTCAAATACTATTTCTAGGGGGTTTAGGGTTAAGGTTAGAATTAGTGTTACGGTCAGAATTAGGATTAGGGTTAGTTTTAGGGTTAGGAGCTAGGGTTAGGTTTAGGGTTAGTTTTAGGGTTAGGAGCTAGGGTTAGTTTTAGGGTTAGGAGCTAGGGTTAGGAGCTAGGGTTAGGGTTAGGAGCTAGGGTTAGGGTTAGGAGCTAGAGTTAGGAGCTAGGGTTAGGGTTAGGAGCTAGGGTTAGGAGCTAGGGTTAGGGTTAGGAGCTAGGGTTAGGAGCTAGGGTTAGGGTTAGGAGCTAGAGTTAGTTTTAGGGTTAGGGTTAGGAGCTAGGGTTAGGTTTAGGGTTTAGGTTAGGGTAAGAGTACAGGTTATGGTTCGGGTTAGGGTTAGGCTTAGGCTTAGGGAAAATATGATTTTGAATGGGACTGAATTGTGTGTCCCCACAAGGTTATCTGTACAATACTGTGTGTATGTGTATGTGTGTATGTGTGTGTGTGCGTGCTAAACACAATGGCTTCTGGGTATAGCCAGGTTCTAACATGGTTCTCATTTGTGTGTTTGGTCGTGTGTTAGTTATTCAGACTCTTTAGAAGTGTGTTATTCTGACTCTTTAGAAGGGTGTTATTCTGACTCTTTAGAAGTGTGTTATTCTGACTCTTTAGAAGTGTGTTATTCTGACTCTTTAGAAGTGTGTTATTCTGACTCTTTAGAAGTGTGTTATTCTGACTCTTTAGAAGTGTGTTATTCTGACTCTTTAGAAGTGTGTTATTCTGACTCTTTAGAAGTGTGTTATTCTGACTCTTTAGAAGTGTGTTATTCTGAATCTTTAGAAGGGTGTTAGTTATTCTGACTCTTTAGAAGTGTGTTATTCTGACTCTTTAGTAGTGTGTTAGATATTCTGACTCTTTAGTAGTGTGTCAGTTATTCTGACTCTTTAGAAGTGTGTTATTCTGAATCTTTAGAAGGGTGTTAGTTATTCTGACTCTTTAGTAGTGTGTTAGTTATTCTGACTCTTTAGAAGTGTGTTATTCTGACTCTTTAGTAGTGTGTTATTTTGACTCTTTAGTAGTGTGTTAGTTATTCTGACTCTTTAGAAGTGTGTTAGTTATTCTGACTCTTTAGTAGTGTGTCAGTTATTCTGACTCTTTAGAAGTGTGTTATTCTGACTCTTTAGAAGTGTGTTATTCTGAATCTTTAGAAGTGTATTATTCTGACTCTTTAGAAGTGTGTCAGTTATTCTGACTCTTTAGAAGGGTGTTAGTTATTCTGACTCTTTAGAAGTGTGTTATTCTGACTCTTTAGTAGTGTGTTAGTTATTCTGACTCTTTAGTAGTGTGTTATTCTGACTCTTTAGAAGGGTGTTAGTTATTCTGACTCTTTAGAAGTGTGTTATTCTGACTCTTTAGTAGTGTGTTAGTTATTCTGACTCTTTAGAAGGGTGTTAGTTATTCTGACTCTTTAGTAGTGTGTTATTCTGACTCTTTAGTAGTGTGTTATTCTGACTCTTTAGAAGTGTGTTAGTTATTCTGACTCTTTAGAAGTGTGTTATTCTGACTCTTTAGAAGTGTGTTAGTTATTCTGACTCTTTAGAAGTGTGTTATTCTGACTCTTTAGTAGTGTGTTAGTTATTCTGACTCTTTAGAAGGGTGTTAGTTATTCTGACTCTTTAGTAGTGTGTTAGTTATTCTGACTCTTTAGTAGTGTGTTATTCTGACTCTTTAGTAGTGTGTCAGTTATTCTGACTCTTTAGAAGTGTGTTATTCTGACTCTTTACAAGGGTGTTATTCTGACTCTTTACAAGGGTGTTATTCTGACTCTTTAGAAGTGTGTTAGTTATTCTGACTCTTTAGTAGTGTGTTATTCGGACTCTTTAGAAGTGTGTCAGTTATTCTGACTCTTTAGAAGTGTGTTATTCTGACTCTTTAGAAGTGTGTTATTCTGACTCTTTAGAAGTGTGTTATTCTGACTCTTTAGAAGTGTGTTATTCTGACTCTTTAGAAGTGTGTTATTCTGACTCTTTAGAAGTGTGTTATTCTGACTCTTTAGAAGTGTGTTAGTTACTTTGACTCTTTAGTAGTGTGTTAGTTACTTTGACTCTTCAGAAGTGTGTTATTCTGACTCTTTACAAGTGTGTTAGTAATTCTTACTCTTTAGAAGTGTGTCAGTTATTCTGACTCTTTAGAAGTGTGTTATTCTGACTCTTTACAAGGGTGTTATTCTGACTCTTTACAAGTGTGTTATTCTGACTCTTTAGAAGTGTGTCAGTTATTCTGACTCTTTAGAAGTGTGTCAGTTATTCTGACTCTTTAGAAGTGTGTTATTCTGACTCTTTAGAAGTGTGTTATTCTGACTCTTTAGAAGTGTGTTATTCTGACTCTTTAGAAGTGTGTTATTCTGACTCTTTAGAAGTGTGTTATTCTGACTCTTTAGAAGTGTGTTATTCTGACTCTTTAGTAGTATGTTATTCTGACTCTTTAGTAGTGTGTTATTCTGACTCTTTAGAAGTGAGTTATTCTGACTCTTTAGAAGTGTGTTATTCTGACTCTTTAGAAGTGTGTTAGTTATTCTGACTCTTTAGAAGTGTGTTAGTTATTCTGACTCGTTAGAAGTGTGTTATTCTGACTCTTTAGTAGTGTGTCAGTTATTCTGACTCTTTAGAAGTGTGTTATTCTGACTCTTTAGTAGTGTGTTAGTTATTCTGACTCTTTAGAAGTGTGTTAGTTATTCTGACTCTTTAGTAGTGTGTCAGTTATTCTGACTCTTTAGAAGTGTGTCAGTTATTCTGACTCGTTAGAAGTGTGTTATTCTGACTCTTTAGTAGTGTGTCAGTTATTCTGACTCTTTAGAAGTGTATTATTCTGACTCTTTAGAAGGGTGTTAGTTATTCTGACTCTTTAGAAGTGTGTTAGTTATTCTGACTCTTTAGAAGTGTGTCAGTTATTCTGACTCTTTAGAAGTGTGTCAGTTATTCTGACTCTTTAGAAGTGTGTTATTCTGACTCTTTAGAAGTGTGTCAGTTATTCTGACTCTTTAGAAGTGTGTCAGTTATTCTGACTCTTTAGAAGTGTGTTATTCTGACTCTTTAGAAGTGTGTTATTCTGACTCTTTAGTAGTGTGTTAGTTATTCTGACTCTTTAGTAGTGTGTTAGTTATTCTGACTCTTTAGAAGTGTGTCAGTTATTCTGACTCTTTAGAAGTGTGTTATTCTGACTCTTTAGTAGTGTGTTATTCTGACTCTTTAGTAGTGTGTCAGTTATTCTGACTCTTTAGAAGTGTGTTATTCTGACTCTTTAGTAGTGTGTTATTCTGACTCTTTAGAAGTGTGTTAGTTATTCTGACTCTTTAGAAGTGTGTTATTCTGACTCTTTAGAAGTGTGTCAGTTATTCTGACTCTTTAGAAGTGTGTTATTCTGACTCTTTAGAAGTGTATTATTCTGACTCTTTAGAAGTGTATTATTCTGACTCTTTAGACGTGTGTTAGTTATTCTGACTCTTTAGAAGTGTGTTATTCTGACTCTTTAGTAGTGTGTTATTCTGACTCTTTAGACGTGTGTTAGTTATTCTGACTCTTTAGAAGTGTGTTATTCTGACTCTTTAGAAGTGTGTTAGTTATTCTGACTCTTTAGAAGTGTGTTAGTTATTCTGACTCTTTAGTAGTGTGTTAGTTATTCTGACTCTTTAGTAGTGTGTCAGTTATTCTGACTCTTTAGTAGTGTGTCAGTTATTCTGACTCTTTAGAAGTGTGTTAGTTATTCTGACTCTTTAGTAGTGTGTCAGTTATTCTGACTCTTTAGAAGTGTGTCAGTTATTCTGACTCTTTAGAAGTGTGTTATTCTGACTCTTTAGAAGTGTGTTATTCTGACTCTTTAGAAGTGTGTTATTCTGACTCTTTAGAAGTGTGTTATTCTGACTCTTTAGAAGTGTGTTATTCTGACTCTTTAGAAGTGTGTTATTCTGACTCTTTAGTAGTATGTTATTCTGACTCTTTAGTAGTGTGTTATTCTGACTCTTTAGAAGTGTGTTATTCTGACTCTTTAGAAGTGTGTTATTCTGACTCTTTAGTAGTGTGTGACAGAGATATCAAAGACAAACAGTGAAAGTTAATTGTTGGTCAGCGCAACAACACAACGAATGGATGAAAAAATATCTGCATTGTACGAGGGCTGGTTAAAGGTGCACAGCAGACACACACACACACACACACACACACACACACACACACACACACACACACACACACACACACACACACACACACACACACACACACACACACACACAAATAAAGCACAGCAGGAGTACTCTAAAACTGTGTTCGAATACCCATACTAACATACCGTATACTACATACTTAATGAGTATATAGTATTTACTATTAGTTGATTTTAGTATACTGTAGACAAACGGTATTCTTTCAGTTGAGCGTACTTGTAGCCCTTTGACTGTCTACCGGATGTTAATGCTGTTGCTATGCAACTTCTTGCAAGCTTGGTTTGCATAACAAACGACTAGCTGGACCTCTTACGACTTCATTAACAATGTCCATTAAGAACGCATAACGACTGTACCACTTAGCTAAGAATGACTGTAATAATCAAGTCAATAGGGTGCGTTCGTAAATTCACTCTGGCTATCTACTCCGATATCAGAGCACTCTCGTCTGAGTGTGCCAGAGTGCAGGATAACTGATTTTTGAAATTACGAACGCTCAACACCCGTTGAATATAGCCGGTGTCACTAAACGTCGGCAAAAAAGTGTCATTAAATTGTTTCCTGAATGCACAGTTGCAGTCACCAACGCTCTGGATAACATGAATACAGCCTAACCAGCTCTGCTAGGGAGAGTAAAATGGTCAGAGTGAGGTGTTCTCTCATTTGTATCTGGAAGTAGCTTGCAAGCTAGCCAACGTTAGCCAGTTAGCTTGGTTGCTTGACTGTGGTCAGAACTCTCAAATCAACCCTACTCGATGTCCGAATTTAGAATGGACAATCTGAGAACGCTCGGAATTTACGAAAGCCCAGAGCGCTCTCTGAAGGGCACTCTGGCACTCCAGATTGAATTTACAAACACACCCTTAGTAGCCAACTAACGTTAGCTAGCTAGCTAACATACCAGTACATACTGCTGTAATTATATGCTATGCGGTTCGTGAGGATAGCGCAGCTTACAAATTGTCAGCCAACGTATCGTAACTTATTTGAAAAGTCATTACTTTATTACATTGCTCAACATTTTCTCGTCGGACTTCTGCTGCATATTTTCTTAAAATCTGAAAACGTTGTGAACCCCGCCCATTTTCTGATGAATAGCATTATGGGCCCTAAAACCACAGATATAGTGTCCACTGCTTGTATACTTCGTATTTTGGCGAATGTAGTACAACGTCCAGGAACTTTTGGCAGACTAACTATACCCATACTATGACCAACAAGCATACTACATACTCAATGTATGTCCCAAATAGTACGGTTAGTATGAGTATTCAAACACAGCTTAAAACAGACAGAGACACCACAGAGAAGAATATGTAACAAGGGAAACAACCCACACAGACAGAAAAACAGCCCAGTAGGTCAAAGATAGACACAGAGATATAGATATAGACAGAGATATAGACAGAGATATAGACAGAGATAGAGACAGAGACAGAGATAGAGACAGAGATAGAGACAGAGATAGAGACAGAGATAGAGACAGAGATAGAGACAGAGATATAGACAGAGATAGAGACAGAGATAGAGACAGAGATAGAGACAGAGATAGAGACAGAGATAGAGACAGAGATAGAGACAGAGATAGAGACAGAGACAGAGATATAGATATAGACAGAGATATAGACAGAGATAGAGACAGAGACAGAGATAGAGACAGAGATATAGACAGAGATAGAGACAGAGATAGAGACAGAGATATAGATAGAGATAGACACAGAGATATAGATATAGACAGAGATATAGACAGAGATAGAGACAGAGATAGAGACAGAGATATAGATATAGACAGAGATATAGACAGAGATAGAGACAGAGATAGAGACAGAGATAGACACAGAGATATAGATATAGACAGAGATATAGACAGAGATAGAGACAGAGATAGAGACAGAGATATAGACAGAGATATAGATATAGACAGAGATATAGACAGAGATAGAGACAGAGATAGAGACAGAGATAGAGACAGAGATAGAGACAGAGATAGAGACAGAGATAGAGACAGAGATATAGATATAGACAGAGATATAGACAGAGATAGAGACAGAGATATAGACAGAGATAGAAACAGAGATAGAGACAGAGATAGAGACAGAGATAGAGACAGAGATAGAGACAGAGATAGAGACAGAGATAGAGACAGAGATAGAGACAGAGATATAGATATAGACAGAGATATAGACAGAGATAGAGACAGAGATAGAGACAGAGATAGAAACAGAGATAGAGACAGAGATAGAGACAGAGATAGAGACAGAGATAGAGACAGAGATAGAGACAGAGATAGAGACAGAGATAGAGACAGAGATAGAGACAGAGATAGAAACAGAGACAGAGATATAGACAGAGATAGAGATAGAGACAGAGACAGAGATATAGACAGAGATAGAGACAGATAGAGACAGATATATAGACAGATAGAGACAGATATATAGACAGAGATAGAGACAGAGACAGAGATATAGACAGAGATATAGACAGAGATAGAGACAGATAGAGACAGATATATAGACAGATAGAGACAGATATATAGACAGAGATAGAGACAGAGATATAGACAGAGATAGAGACAGAGACAGAGATATAGACAGAGATAGAGACAGATAGAGACAGATATATAGACAGATAGAGACAGATATATAGACAGAGCACATGGAGCAGTCGGCGGAGCCGAGGAGTGAACCAGAGCCAGTCCGGGAGAAGAAGGAGAATTTGGAGGAGAGGGAAATGGGAGAGTTGTTGAGTTGGTGGAGGATGCACGGATTTGGAATATAGGAACGTGTTGTCAGTTTGGTGCCACCTCCCCGTACTAGTCCTGAAACGTGTGTTAAAGTTCCGGAACAATTGATGCCGGCTATACACACCAGGTCTCCAGTATACCTTCACAACCCAGTGCACCTCCACAGTCCAGTGCGTCCTGTACCTCCTCCCCGCACTCGCCCTGAGGTGCGTGTCATCAGCCCGGTGCCACCTGTACCGGTCCCACGCATCAGGCCTCCAGTGCGCCTTCACAGTCCAGTACGTCCTGTGCTTCCTTCCCGCACTCGCCCTGAGGTGCGTGTCATCAGCCCGGTGCCACCTGTACCGGTCCCACGCATCAGGCCTCCAGTGCGCCTTCACAGTCCAGAGCTTCCGGCGACAGTTCCGAGTCCAGAGCTTCCGGCGATGTTTCACGGTCCGGAACCTCCTGAGACGGTCTACGGTCCGGAACCTCCTGAGACGGTCTACGGTCCGGAACCTCCTGAGACGGTCTACGGTCCGGAACCTCCTGAGACGGTCTACGGTCCGGAACCTCCTGAGACGGTCTACGGTCCGGAACCTCCTGAGACGGTCTACGGTCCGGAACCTCCTGAGACGGTCTACGGTCCGGAACCTCCTGAGACGGTCTACGGTCCGGAACCTCCTGAGACGGTCTACGGTCCGGAACCTCCTGAGACGGTCTACGGTCCGGAGCCTTCAGCGACGGTCCCTGTTCCGGAGCCTCCAGCGACGGTCCCCTGTCCGGAGCCTCCAGCGACGGTCCCCAGTCCAGAGCCTCCAGCGGTGGTTCCCAGTTCAGAGCCTCTGGCGATGATCCACGGTCCGGTTCCTCCGGCAACGATTCACGGTCCGGAGTCTCCGGCGACAATCCACGGTCCGGAGTCTCCAGCGACAATCCACGGTCCGGTTCCACAGAAGCGGAGGGTTATCAGCGTAGGGAGTGGGTACTTCGCCCTGCACCGGAGCCGCCCCCTGACGCCCTGTGTCATCCATCATAAATGCCCACCCGGAACCTCCCCTATTGAGTCAAGTTTTGCGGTCGGAGTCCGCACCTTTGGGGGTTGGGTACTGTCACGGCTTGACCATAGTAAGCTGTTTTTTCTCTGTGTTGGCTGGGGCGTGATAGTGACTAGGGTGGGTCATCTAGGTGTTTTGTATATCTATGGTGGCCTGATATGGTTCCCAATCAGAGACAGCTGTTTATCGTATTTAGGTAGCCATTTCCCCATGGTTATTCGTGGGATCTTGTCTACATTTAGTTGTCTGAGTGCACAACAGTAGCTTCACGTTCAGTTTGTTCTTGTGCTTTATTTGTTTTGTTAGTGAGTTTCGGTTTATTAAAATGTGGAACTCTACGCACGCTGCGCCTTGGTCCATTCATTATGACGACCGTGACACAAAGATAGAGAAAGAGATAGAGACAGAGACAAAGATAGAGACAGAGATATAGACAGAGACAGAAACAAAGATAGACAAAGAGACAAAGACAGAGATAGACAGAGACAGGGATCGAGACAGAGATAGAGATCGAGATAGAGATAAACAGAGAGACAGAGACAGAAACAGAGATAGAGACAGAGATCGACACAGAGATAGAGATAGAGACAGAGATAGAGACAGATACAGAGATAGACACAGAGACAGAGACAAAGATAGAGAAAGAGACAGAGACAGAGATAGATACAGAGACAAAGATAGAGACAGAGATAGACACAGAGACAGAGACAAAGATAGAGAAAGAGACAGAGACAGAGATAGAGACAGAGATAGACACAGAGACAGAGACAAAGATAGAGAAAGAGACAGAGACAGAGATAGAGACAGATACAGAGATAGACACAGAGACAGAGACAAAGATAGAGACAGAGACAGAGATAGATACAGAGACAAAGATAGAGATAGAGACAGAGATACAGAAAGAGACAGAGATAGAGATCGAGATAGAGACAGAAACAAAGATAGAGAAAGAGACAGAGACAGAGATAGATACATAGACAAAGATAGAGATAGAGACAGAGACAGAGATACAGAAAAAGACAGAGATAGACACAGAGACAGAGACAGAAACAAAGATAGAGAAAGAGACTGTAACGATCGTTTTTGGGTGAGAGAGTGGACCAAGGCGCAGCGGGTGATGAATACATAATGATTTATTTGACAAGACGAACACTGACACAAAATACACTATTTAATTACAAAATAACAAACGCACGTAGACAGACCTGAACTAACGAACTTACATATACACGAAGAACGCATGAACAGGAACAGACTACATAAAATGAACGAACAAACCGAAACAGTCCCGTGTGGTGCATAGACACAGACACGGAAGACAACCACCCACAACAAACAATGTGAAACAACCTACCTTAATATGGCTCTCAATCAGAGGAAACGTAAACCACCTGCCTCTAATTGAGAACCATATCAGGTAACCCATTAACCAACATAGATACACATAACATAGAATGCCCACCCCAACTCACGCCCTGACCGACTAAACACATACAAAACAACAGAAAACAGGTCAGGAACGTGACAGAGACAGAGATAGAGACAGAGATCGAGACAGAGACAGAGATAGACACAGAGACGGAGAAAGATAGAGATATAGACACAGAGATAGCACAGAGACCCAAATAATTGGTGAATTACGCCTTCATTACTGTGAGACTTTAAAACTCTATAAACGTAACACTCAGAACCAATAATGCACAGTACAACAGCAAGCAGCTGACACTAACATTACTAAGACAGACAGGACTGTGATAACATTACATTACACACACTAATTCAGGAGTCCATAAACACAAACAACTTCTGGCAAAATTGAAAAATATAAAATCAAAAC
>NW_026600338.1:285615-300615 GCF_029448725.1 Salvelinus fontinalis | reverse complement strand
AGACAGACAGGACTATGATACAAAACATGGTGGAGAGAAAACAGACAGGACTATGATACAACACATGGTGGAGAGAAGACAGACAGGACTATGATACAACAACACATGGTGGAGAGAAGACAGACAGGACTATGATACAACAACACATGGTGGAGAGAAGACAGACAGGACTATGATACAACACATGGTGGACAGAAGACAGACAGGACTGTGATACAACAACACATGGTGGAGAGAAGACAGACAGGACTATGATACAACACATGGTGGACAGAAGACAGACAGGACTATGATACAACACATGGTGGAGAGAAGACATAGACAGGACTATGATACAACACATGGTGGAGAGAAGACAGACAGGACTATGATACAACACATGGTGGAGAGAAGACAGACAGGACTATGATACAACAACACATGGTGGACAGAAGACAGACAGGACTATGATACAACACATGGTGGAGAGAAGACATAGACAGGACTATGATACAACACATGGTGGAGAGAAGACATAGACAGGACTATGATACAACACATGGTGGAGAGAAGACAGACAGGACTGTGATACAACACATGGTGGAGAGAAGACAGACAGGACTATGATACAACACATGGTGGAGAGAAGACAGACAGGACTATGATACAACACATGGTGGAGAGAAGACATAGACAGGACTATGATACAACACATGGTGGAGAGAAGACATAGACAGGACTATGATACAACACATGGTGGAGAGAAGACATAGACAGGACTATGATACAACACATGGTGGAGAGAAGACATAGACAGGACTATGATACAACACATGGTGGAGAGAAGACATAGACAGGACTATGATACAACACATGGTGGAGAGAAGACATAGACAGGACTATGATACAACACATGGTGGAGAGAAGACATAGACAGGACTATGATACAACACATGGTGGAGAGAAGACATAGACAGGACTATGATACAACACATGGTGGAGAGAAGACAGACAGGACTATGATACAACAACACATGGTGGAGAGAAGACATAGACAGGACTATGATACAACACATGGTGGAGAGAAGACAGACAGGACTATGATACAACACATGGTGGAGAGAAGACAGACAGGACTATGATACAACACATGGTGGAGAGAAGACATAGACAGGACTATGATACAACACATGGTGGAGAGAAGATAGACAGGACTTTGATACAACAACACATGGTGGAGAGAAGACATAGACAGGACTATGATACAACAACACATGGTGGAGAGAAGACAGACAGGACTATGATACAACACATGGTGGAGAGAAGACAGACAGGACTATGATACAACAACACATGGTGGAGAGAAGACATAGACAGGACTATGATACAACACATGGTGGAGAGAAGACATAGACAGGACTATGATACAACACATGGTGGAGAGAAGACAGACAGGACTATGATACAACACATGGTGGAGAGAAGACAGACAGGACTATGATACAACACATGGTGGAGAGAAGACAGACAGGACTATGATACAACAACACATGGTGGAGAGAAGACATAGACAGGACTATGATACAACACATGGTGGAGAGAAGACAGACAGGACTATGATACAACAACACATGGTGGAGAGAAGACATAGACAGGACTATGATACAACACATGGTGGAGAGAAGACATAGACAGGACTATGATACAACACATGGTGGAGAGAAGACAGACAGGACTATGATACAACAACACATGGTGGAGAGAAGACAGACAGGACTATGATACAACACATGGTGGAGAGAAGACATAGACAGGACTATGATACAACACATGGTGGAGAGAAGACAGACAGGACTATGATACAACACATGGTGGAGAGAAGACATAGACAGGACTATGATACAACAACACATGGTGGAGAGAAGACAGAAAGGACTATGATACAACACATGGTGGAGAGAAGACATAGACAGGACTATGATACAACACATGGCGGACAGAAGACATAGACAGGACTATGATACAACACATGGTGGAGAGAAGACAGACAGGACTATGATACAACAACACATGGTGGAGAGAAGACATAGACAGGACTATGATACAACACATGGTGGAGAGAAGACAGACAGGACTATGATACAACACATGGTGGAGAGAAGACAGACAGGACTATGATACAACACATGGTGGAGAGAAGACAGACAGGACTATGATACAACACATGGTGGAGAGAAGACAGACAGGACTATGATACAACACATGGTGGAGAGAAGACAGACAGGACTATGATACAACACATGGTGGAGAGAAGACAGACAGGACTATGATACAACACATGGTGGAGAGAAGACAGACAGGACTATGATACAACAACACATGGTGGAGAGAAGACAGACAGGACTATGATACAACACATGGTGGAGAGAAGACAGACAGGACTATGATACAACAACACATGGTGGAGAGAAGACAGACAGGACTATGATACAACAACACATGGTGGAGAGAAGACATAGACAGGACTATGATACAACACATGGTGGAGAGAAGACATAGACAGGACTATGATACAACACATGGTGGAGAGAAGACATAGACAGGACTATGATACAACACATGGTGGAGAGAAGACATAGACAGGACTATGATACAACACATGGTGGAGAGAAGACATAGACAGGACTATGATACAACACATGGTGGAGAGAAGACAGACAGGACTATGATACAACAACACATGGTGGAGAGAAGACATAGACAGGACTATGATACAACACATGGTGGAGAGAAGACAGACAGGACTATGATACAACACATGGTGGAGAGAAGACAGACAGGACTATGATACAACACATGGTGGAGAGAAGACATAGACAGGACTATGATACAACACATGGTGGAGAGAAGATAGACAGGACTTTGATACAACAACACATGGTGGAGAGAAGACATAGACAGGACTATGATACAACAACACATGGTGGAGAGAAGACAGACAGGACTATGATACAACACATGGTGGAGAGAAGACAGACAGGACTATGATACAACAACACATGGTGGAGAGAAGACATAGACAGGACTATGATACAACACATGGTGGAGAGAAGACATAGACAGGACTATGATACAACACATGGTGGAGAGAAGACAGACAGGACTATGATACAACACATGGTGGAGAGAAGACAGACAGGACTATGATACAACAACACATGGTGGAGAGAAGACATAGACAGGACTATGATACAACACATGGTGGAGAGAAGACAGACAGGACTATGATACAACAACACATGGTGGAGAGAAGACATAGACAGGACTATGATACAACACATGGTGGAGAGAAGACATAGACAGGACTATGATACAACACATGGTGGAGAGAAGACAGACAGGACTATGATACAACAACACATGGTGGAGAGAAGACAGACAGGACTATGATACAACACATGGTGGAGAGAAGACATAGACAGGACTATGATACAACACATGGTGGAGAGAAGACAGACAGGACTATGATACAACACATGGTGGAGAGAAGACATAGACAGGACTATGATACAACAACACATGGTGGAGAGAAGACAGAAAGGACTATGATACAACACATGGTGGAGAGAAGACATAGACAGGACTATGATACAACACATGGCGGACAGAAGACATAGACAGGACTATGATACAACACATGGTGGAGAGAAGACAGACAGGACTATGATACAACAACACATGGTGGAGAGAAGACATAGACAGGACTATGATACAACACATGGTGGAGAGAAGACAGACAGGACTATGATACAACACATGGTGGAGAGAAGACAGACAGGACTATGATACAACACATGGTGGAGAGAAGACAGACAGGACTATGATACAACACATGGTGGAGAGAAGACAGACAGGACTATGATACAACACATGGTGGAGAGAAGACAGACAGGACTATGATACAACACATGGTGGAGAGAAGACAGACAGGACTATGATACAACACATGGTGGAGAGAAGACAGACAGGACTATGATACAACAACACATGGTGGAGAGAAGACAGACAGGACTATGATACAACACATGGTGGAGAGAAGACAGACAGGACTATGATACAACAACACATGGTGGAGAGAAGACAGACAGGACTATGATACAACAACACATGGTGGAGAGAAGACAGACAGGACTATGATACAACAACACATGGTGGAGAGAAGACAGACAGGACTATGATACAACAACACATGGTGGAGAGAAGACAGACAGGACTATGATACAACAACACATGGTGGAGAGAAGACAGACAGGACTATGATACAACAACACATGGTGGAGAGAAGACAGACAGGACTATGATACAACACATGGTGGAGAGAAGACAGACAGGACTATGATACAACACATGGTGGAGAGAAGACAGACAGGACTATGATACAACACATGGTGGAGAGAAGACAGACAGGACTATGATACAACAACACATGGTGGAGAGAAGACAGACAGGACTATGATACAACACATGGTGGAGAGAAGACAGACAGGACTATGATACAACAACACATGGTGGAGAGAAGACATAGACAGGACTATGATACAACAACACATGGTGGAGAGAAGACATAGACAGGACTATGATACAACACATGGTGGAGAGAAGACAGACAGGACTATGATACAACACATGGTGGAGAGAAGACAGACAGGACTATGATACAACAACACATGGTGGAGAGAAGACATAGACAGGACTATGATACAACACATGGTGGAGAGAAGACAGACAGGACTATGATACAACAACACATGGTGGAGAGAAGACATAGACAGGACTATGATACAACAACACATGGTGGAGAGAAGACGTAGACAGGACTATGATACAACAACACATGGTGGAGAGAAGACAGACAGGACTATGATACAACAACACATGGTGGAGAGAAGACATAGACAGGACTATGATACAACACATGGTGGAGAGAAGACATAGACAGGACTATGATAAAACAACACATGGTGGAGAGAAGACATAGACAGGACTATGATACAACAACACATGGTGGAGAGAAGACAGACAGGACTATGATACAACACATGGTGGAGAGAAGACAGACAGGACTATGATACAACAACACATGGTGGAGAGAAGACAGACAGGACTATGATACAACAACACATGGTGGAGAGAAGACAGACAGGACTATGATACAACAACACATGGTGGAGAGAAGACAGACAGGACTATGATACAACAACACATGGTGGAGAGAAGACAGACAGGACTGTGATACAACAACACATGGTGGAGAGAAGACAGACAGGACTATGATACAACACATGGTGGAGAGAAGACATAGACAGGACTATGATACAACAACACATGGTGGAGAGAAGACATAGACAGGACTATGATACAACAACACATGGTGGAGAGAAGACAGACAGTACTATGATACAACACATGGTGGAGAGAAGACATAGACAGGACTATGATACAACAACACATGGTGGAGAGAAGACAGACAGGACTATGATACAACACATGGTGGAGAGAAGACAGACAGGACTATGATACAACAACACATGGTGGAGAGAAGACATAGACAGGACTATGATACAACACATGGTGGAGAGAAGACAGACAGGACTATGATACAACACATGGTGGAGAGAAGACAGACAGGACTATGATACAACACATGGTGGAGAGAAGACAGACAGGACTATGATACAACACATGGTGGAGAGAAGACAGACAGGACTATGATACAGCAACACATGGTGGAGAGAAGACATAGACAGGAGTATGATACAACAACACATGGTGGAGAGAAGACAGACAGGACTATGATACAACACATGGTGGAGAGAAGACAGACAGGACTATGATACAACACATGATGGAGAGAAGACAGACAGGACTATGATACAACACATGGTGGAGAGAAGACAGACAGGACTATGATACAACAACACATGGTGGAGAGAAGACAGACAGGACTATGATACAACAACACATGGTGGAGAGAAGACAGACAGGACTATGATACAACAACACATGGTGGAGAGAAGACAGACAGGACTATGATACAACAACACATGGTGGAGAGAAGACAGACAGGACTATGATACAACACATGGTGGAGAGAAGACAGACAGGACTATGATACAACAACACATGGTGGAGAGAAGACGTAAGATAACTAGAATAGACGGATACAGAAAGTGTAGGTGTGTGGGATACTAACCAGTCCAGCAGCCCTGGCCTCACACTGGCCACACACCTTCCCCCTCAGCCTGGTCTTACTGCTGGACACCTGACCACCTGAGAGAACAGCTGTAGCCTTCTCCTTCTCTCCCACCCTGCAGACTTCTGGACAGACAACACACACACAAAAACACACACACACACACACACACAATGTGTTGTAGAACTAACCATACCAACACACATAGAGTACAACCACATATCACATGCACACACACACACTTATGAAATGTCACCTGGCTGAGGTTGATCTTTGAGGAGCCGTATCTTCACCTTGCCTGCTGACAGCTGTTTGTGGTAACATAACACATAGGACCAAAACAGTCAACAAGAGAGGAATGATTTCACTATAGACATCCAGACCATCATGGGGCTTGCCTTTTGGAGTCCACTCTCCTTGTTCCTCTTTGCACTGTGGTTATTCACAGCTCCAGCCTGCCCTGACTTCCAACGGAAACCACCTAACCTCCTGAGAGAGAGAGAGAGAGAGAGAGAGAGAGAGAGAGAGAGAGAGAGAGAGAGAGAGAGAGACAGAGAGAGAGACAGAGAGAGAGACAGAGAGAGAGACAGAGAGAGAGAGAGAGAGAGAGACAGAGAAAGAGTGAGGGAGGGAGAGAGAGAGAGACAGAGAGAGAGAGAGAGACAGTGAGGGAGAGAGACAGAGAGAGAGAGAGAGAGAGAGAGAGAGATACAGAGAGAGAGAGACAGAGAGACAGAGAGAGAGAGACAGAGTATGTGTATGTGGTCACTGCCTGACAGGGGATGTAGAAACAGAGATGCACGTTCTCCTTTACTTTGATAAATATTCCTCACCAAGAGATTCATTATTCACAGAAATGTCTACATTTATTCCAAATTGTAACTTATTAAACTCAGAGGAAAAACTAAAAATACTCATGGGCGAAGGAGCAATGGCTCCTCTTGCAGCCAAATATGTATTTGCCTGCCATAGCCTGAGAGACACTGAATAATAACATCAGCATAGTAAGCAGTAACTTACTTATTATTACTATTATTGTTATTACTGTTATTGTTATTACTATTATTATTGTTGTTTATCATTCCAAATAGTAGTGGTATGGGTTGTAATGGTAATGATAGCAGTTTAATGATGGTGGTGGTGGTAGTAGTGGTAATGATGATAGTAGTTGTAGTACCGATGTAATGGTGAAGATAACCGTTATTTAGTTATAAGTTAGTTATAGTTTCATTTTTTTATTACATTACATTCGATTATTGACTGTTACCATTTTATTGTTACTATTTTTATATTTAATTTTGTATTATTATTTACTGCCATTCTATATTATTATTTGTCATTGTTTATACTTTTATTTCAATGTATATTGTATACATTGTTGTTTTGGCAATATTGACACAATGTTTTTCATGCCAAAAAAGCAGCTTGAATTTGAATTTGAGAGACAGAGAGACAGAGGGACAGAGAGAGAGAGAGAGAGAGACAGTGAGGGAGGGAGAGAGAGAGAGAGAGAAAGAGAGAGAGAGACAGTGAGGGAGAGAGAGAGAGAGAGAGACAGAGATAGAGAGAGGGAGAGACAGAGAGAGAGAGACAGAGAGAGAGAGACAGAGAGAGAGAGAGAGAGAGAGAGAGAGAGACAGTGAGGGAGAGCGAGAGAGAAAGAGAGAGAGAGAAAGAGAGAGAAAGAGAGGAAGAGAGAGAGAGAGAGACAGAGAGAGAGAGACAGAGAGGGAAGGAGAGAGAGAGAGAGAGTGTGAGAGAGAGAGTGTGAGGGAGAGAGACAGACAGTGAGGGAGAGAGAGAGACAGTGAGGGAGAGAGAGATAGAGAGAGAGAGAGACAGAGAGAGAGAGAGACAGACAGACAGAGAGAGAGAGACAGAGAGGGAAGGAGAGAGAGAGAGAGAGTGTGAGAGAGAGAGAGAGTGTGAGGGAGAGAGACAGTGAGAGAGAGAGAGAGAGAGAGAGAGACAGTGAGGGAGAGAGAGAGATAGAGAGAGACAGTGAGGGAGAGAGAGAGAGAGAGGGAGACAGAGAGTGAGAGGGAGACAGAGAGTGAGAGGGAGACAGAGAGTGAGAGTGAGAGGGTGAATTAAATCAGAGCTTATAATAGATATGATCATGAACATTTACAGTGGTGTAATAATCAATAGAGATCAAACCAGATCATACCGTGGGTGTAATAATCAATAGAGATCAAACCAGACATTACCGTGGGTTGTAATAATCAATACAGATCAAACCAGATCATACCGTGGGTTGTAATAATCAATAGAGATCAAACCAGATCATACCGTGGGTGTAATAATCAATAGAGATCAAACCAGATCATACCGTGGGTTGTAATAATCAATAGAGATCAAACCAGATCATACCGTGGGTGTAATAATCAATAGAGATCAAACTAGATCATACCGTGGGTGTAATAATCAATAGAGATCAAACCAGACATTACCGTGGGTTGTAATAATCAATAGAGATCAAACCAGATCATACCGTGGGTTGTAATAATCAATAGAGATCAAACCAGATCATACCGTGGGTGTAATAATCAATAGAGATCAAACCAGATCATACCGTGGGTGTAATAATCAATAGAGATCAAACCAGATCATACCGTGGGTGTAATAATCAATAGAGATCAAACTAGATCATACCGTGGGTGTAATAATCAATAGAGATCAAACCAGATCATACCGTGGGTTGTAATAATCAATAGAGATCAAACCAGATCATACCGTGGGTGTAATAATCAATAGAGATCAAACCAGATCATACCGTGGGTGTAATAATCAATAGAGATCAAACCAGATCATACTGTGGGTTTAGTAATGACACAGTGATAGTGACACAGACATTTGCTCTAACTCAATTAGACTCGTTGAAATAATGGCAACAGACACATGGTTTGACACTGAATGTAAATGTAAATGTAAAACGGGCAATAAAGTTGTGATGTATTGTATTACTTTCTCTACATTAGAAAGAACTACTGGCCTAATTTCAGGGCGACGTAGGTTCTTTGTGAGAACTGTTTAACTGACACTGTCTAGCTACTTTCAATGAACTCCAACATTAAAAAGGCATTTGCAATTCAACCACTTTGGAAGTGTTAGGCCTACATCAAATATTCACACACGTAAAGTGATACTGTTGTTTGGTCTACTTGTGAGGTCACGATAAAGGCCATGTTCCATCTACTATGGACAATAAAGTTATGTTAAACAATACAGTTTAAGGCTATATTCTACACACACACACACACACACACTCTCTCTCTCTCTCTCTGAATGGTGCCTAGTCACAGTCACACTCCAGTGAGTGTTGTCTCTGCCACATCAGTGAAAGTGGAAGAGACAACCGAGAGACAGGTCTCCTCATTAAGACATGTGAGTTATTCATGCCTTCCTCCTCTCAGACTGAATCGAGTATATTAGTGTGTTTAATATTATTCTTATTATTGTTTCTGGTGTGAAGTATGTTTGTTTTTTATCCAGCTGTCAGCCTGTCGCCCTACGAGATGTCTAGACCTGTTGTAAGTGGCAAGGTGTGTGTGTGTGTGTGTGTGTGTGTGTGTGTGTGTGTGTGTGTGTGTGTGTGTGTGTGTGTGTGTGGGGGGGGGGGGGGGATTGTTTTAGAGGGGAGGAACAGACCTCATTATGAACTCACACATCAACTGGAGAGGACAGGCACTATCCCTGTCCAAGCACACTATCCCTGTCCAAGCACACTATCCCTGTCCAAGCACACTATCCCTGTCCAAGCACACTATCCCTGTCCAAGCACACTATCCCTGTCCAAGCACACTATCCCTGTCCAAGCACACTATCCCTGTCCAAGCACACTATCCCTGTCCAAGCACACTATCCCTGTCCAAGCACACTATCCCTGTCCAAGCACACTATCCCTGTCCAAGCACACTATCCCTGTCCAAGCACACTATCCCTGTCCAAGCACACTATCCCTGTCCAAGCACACTATCCCTGTCCAAGCACACTATCCCTGTCCAAGCACACTATCCCTGTCCAAGCACACTATCCCTGTCCATGCACACTATCCCTGTCCATGCACACTATCCCTGTCCAAGAACACTATTCCTGTCCATGCACACTATCCCTGTCCATGCACACTATCCCTGTCCATACACACTACCCCTGTCCAAGCACACTATCCCTGTCCAAGCACACTATCCCTGTCCAAGCACACTATCCCTGTCCAAGAACACTATCCCTGTCCATGCACACTATCCCTGTCCAAGCACACTATCCCTGTCCAAGCACACTATCCCTGTCCAAGCACACTATCCCTGTCCAAGCACACTATCCAAGCACACTATCCCTGTCCAAGCACACTATCCCTGTCCATGCACACTATCCCTGTCCAAGCACACTATCCCTGTCCAAGAACACTATCCCTGTCCAAGCACACTATCCCTGTCCATGCACACTATCCAAGCACACTATCCCTGTCCAAGCACACTATCCCTGTCCATGCACACTATCCCTGTCCAAGCACACTATCCCTGTCCATGCACACTATCCCTGTCCATGCACACTATCCAAGCACACTATCCCTGTCCAAGCACACTATCCCTGTCCAAGCACACTATCCCTGTCCAAGCACACTATCCCTGTCCAAGAACACTATCCCTGTCCATGCACACTATCCAAGCACACTATCCCTGTCCAAGCACACTATCCAAGCACACTATCCCTGTCCAAGCACACTATCCCTGTCCAAGCACACTATCCCTGTCCAAGCACACCATCCCTGTCCAAGCACACCATCCCTGTCCAAGAACACTATCCCTGTCCATGCACACTATCCCTGTCCAAGCACACTATTCCTGTCCATGAACACTATCCCTGTCCATGCACACTATCCCTGTCCATGCACACTATCCCTGTCCATGCACACTATCCCTGTCCATGCACACTATCCCTGTCCATGCACACTATCCCTGTCCATGCACACTATCCCTGTCCAAGCACACTATCCCTGTCCAAGCACACTATCCCTGTCCATGCACACTATCCAAGCACACTATCCCTGTCCAAGCACACTATCCCTGTCCATGCACACTATCCCTGTCCATGCACACTATCCCTGTCCAAGCACACTATCCCTGTCCATGCACACTATCCCTGTCCATGCACACTATCCAAGCACACTATCCCTGTCCAAGCACACTATCCCTGTCCAAGAACACTATCCCTGTCCAAGCACACTATCCCTGTCCAAGCACACTATACTGTCCATGCACACTATCCAAGCACACTATCCCTGTCCAAGCACACTATCCCTGTCCAAGAACACTATCCCTGTCCAAGCACACTATCCCTGTCCAAGCACACTATCCCTGTCCATGCACACTATCCCTGTCCAAGCACACTATCCCTGTCCAAGCACACTATCCCTGTCCAAGAACACTATCCCTGTCCAAGCACACTATCCCTGTCCAAGCACACTATCCCTGTCCAAGCACACTATCCCTGTCCAAGCACACTATCGCTGTCCAAGCACACTATCCCTGTCCATGCACACTATCCCTGTCCATGCACACTATCCCTGTCCAAGCACACTATCCCTGTCCATGCACACTATCCCTGTCCATGCACACTATCCCTGTCCATGCACACTATCCCTGTCCATGCACACTATCCCTGTCCAAGCACACTATCCCTGTCCAAGCACACTATCCCTGTCCAAGCACACTATCCAAGCACACTATTCCTGTCCAAGAACACTATCGCTGTCCAAGCACACTATCCAAGCACACTATCCCTGTCCATGCACACTATCCCTGTCCAAGCACACTATCCCTGTCCAAGCACACTATCCCTGTCCATGCACACTATCCAAGCACACTATCCCTGTCCATGCACACTATCCCTGTCCAAGCACACTATCCCTGTCCAAGCACACTATCCCTGTCCAAGCACACTATCCCTGTCCATGCACACTATCCCTGTCCAAGCACACTATCCCTGTCCATGCACACTATCCCTGTCCATGCACACTATCCCTGTCCAAGCACACTATCCCTGTCCATGCACACTATCCCTGTACATGCACACTATCCCTGTCCAAGCACACTATCCCTGTCCAAGAACACTATCCCTGTCCAAGCACACTATCCCTGTCCAAGAACACTATCCCTGTCCATGCACACTATCCCTGTCCATGCACACTATCCCTGTCCAAGCACACTATCCCTGTCCAAGCACACTATCCCTGTCCATGCACACTATCCAAGCACACTATCCCTGTCCAAGCACACTATCCCTGTCCAAGAACACTATCCCTGTCCAAGAACACTATCCCTGTCCTAGGAAACTATCCCTGTCCAAGCACACTATCCCTGTCCATGCACACTATCCCTGTCCATGCACACTATCCCTGTCCATGCACACTATCCCTGTCCAAGCACACTATCCCTGTCCAAGCACACTATCCCTGTCCAAGCACACTATCCCTGTCCAAGCACACTATCCCTGTCCAAGCACACTATCCCTGTCCATGCACACTATCCAAGCACACTATCCCTGTCCAAGCACACTATCCCTGTCCAAGCACACTATCCCTGTCCATGCACACTATCCCTGTCCAAGCACACTATCCCTGTCCAAGCACACTATCCCTGTCCAAGCACACTATCCCTGTCCAAGCACACTATCCCTGTCCAAGCACACTATCCCTGTCCAAGCACACTATCGCTGTCCAAGCACACTATCGCTGTCCAAGCACACTATCCCTGTCCATGCACACTATCCCTGTCCAAGCACACTATCCCTGTCCATGCACACTATCCCTGTCCATGCACACTATCCCTGTCCAAGCACACTATCCCTGTCCAAGCACACTATCCAAGCACACTATCCCTGTCCAAGAACACTATCGCTGTCCAAGCACACTATCCAAGCACACTATCCCTGTCCATGCACACTATCCCTGTCCAAGCACACTATCCCTGTCCAAGCACACTATCCCTGTCCATGCACACTATCCAAGCACACTATCCCTGTCCATGCACACTATCCCTGTCCAAGCACACTATCCCTGTCCAAGCACACTATCCCTGTCCAAGCACACTATCCCTGTCCAAGCACACTATCCCTGTCCATGCACACTATCCCTGTCCAAGCACACTATCCCTGTCCATGCACACTATCCCTATCCAAGCACACTATCCCTGTCCATGCACACTATCCCTGTCCATGCACACTATCCCTGTCCAAGCACACTATCCCTGTCCAAGCACACTATCCCTGTCCAAGCACACTATCCCTGTCCAAGCACACTATCGCTGTCCAAGCACACTATCGCTGTCCAAGCACACTATCCCTGTCCAAGAACACTATCCCTGTCCATGCACACTATCCCTGTCCATGCACACTATCCCTGTCCATGCACACTATCCCTGTCCAAGCACACTATCCCTGTCCAAGCACACTATCCCTGTCCATGCACACTATCCCTGTCCATGCACACTATCCCTGTCCAAGCACACTATCCCTGTCCAAGCACACTATCCAAGCACACTATCCCTGTCCAAGAACACTATCGCTGTCCAAGCACACTATCCAAGCACACTATCCCTGTCCATGCACACTATCCCTGTCCAAGCACACTATCCCTGTCCAAGCACACTATCCCTGTCCATGCACACTATCCAAGCACACTATCCCTGTCCATGCACACTATCCCTGTCCAAGCACACTATCCCTGTCCAAGCACACTATCCCTGTCCAAGCACACTATCCCTGTCCAAGCACACTATCCCTGTCCATGCACACTATCCCTGTCCATGCACACTATCCCTGTCCAAGCACACTATCCCTGTCCATGCACACTATCCCTATTCAAGCACACTATCCCTGTCCATGCACACTATCCCTGTCCATGCACACTATCCCTGTCCAAGCACACTATCCCTGTCCATGCACACTATCCCTGTCCAAGCACACTATCCCTGTCCATGCACACTATCCCTGTCCATGCACACTATCCCTGTCCAAGCACACTATCCCTGTCCATGCACACTATCCCTGTCCAAGCACACTATCCCTGTCCAAGAACACTATCCCTGTCCAAGAACACTATCCCTGTCAAAGCACACTATCCCTGTCCAAGCACACTATCCCTGTCCAAGCACACTATCCCTGTCCATGCACACTATCCCTGTCCAAGAACACTATCCCTGTCCAAGAACACTATCCCTGTCCAAGCACACTATCCCTGTCCATGCACACTATCCCTGTCCATGCACACTATCCCTGTCCAAGCACACTATCCCTGTCCAAGCACACTATCCCTGTCCAAGCACACTATCCCTGTCCAAGCACACTATCCCTGTCCATGCACACTATCCCTGTCCATGCACACTATCCCTGTCCATGCACACTATCTCTGTCCAAGCACACTATCCCTGTCCATGCACACTATCCCTGTCCAAGCACACTATCCCTGTCCATGCACACTATCCCTGTCCATGCACACTATCCAAGCACACTATCCCTGTCCATGCACACTATCCCTGTCCAAGCACACTATCCCTGTCCAAGCACACTATCCCTGTCCATGCACACTATCCCTGTCCAAGCACACTATCCCTGTCCATGCACACTATCCAAGCACACTATCCCTGTCCAAGCACACTATCCCTGTCCAAGAACACTATCCCTGTCCAAGCACACTATCCCTGTCCATGCACACTATCCCTGTCCAAGCACACTATCCCTGTCCAAGCACACTATCCCTGTCCATGCAC
>NW_026600338.1:273115-280615 GCF_029448725.1 Salvelinus fontinalis | reverse complement strand
GGGTGGTGTTAGAGGGGTGGTGTTAGAGGGGTGATATTAGAGGGGTGGTGTTAGAGGGGTGATGTTAGAGGGGTGGTGTTAGAGGGGTGGTGTTAGAGGGGTGGTGTTAGAGGGGTGATGTTAGAGGGGTGGTGTTAGAGGGGTGGTGTTAGAGGGGTGATGTTAGAGGGGTGATGTTAGAGGGGTGGTGTTAGAGGGGTGATGTTAGAGGGGTGATGTTAGAGGGGTGATGTTAGAGGGGTGGTGTTAGAGGGGTGGTGTTAGAGGGGTGATGTTAGAGGGGTGGTGTTAGAGGGGTGGTGTTAGAGGGGTGATGTTAGAGGGGTGGTGTTAGAGGGGTGGTGTTAGAGGGGTGATGTTAGAGGGGTGATGTTAGAGGGGTGATGTTAGAGGGGTGATATTAGAGGGGTGGTGTTAGGGGTGTGATGTTAGAGGGGTGGTGTTAGTGGGGTGGTGTTAGAGGGGTGGTGTTAGAGGGGTGATATTAGAGGGGTGGTGTTAGGGGTGTGATGTTAGAGGGGTGGTGTTAGTGGGGTGGTGTTAGAGGGGTGGTGTTAGAGGGGTGATGTTAGAGGGGTGATGTTAGAGGGGTGGTGTTAGAGGGGTGATGTTAGAGGGGTGATGTTAGAGGGGTGATGTTAGAGGGGTGGTGTTAGAGGGGTGGTGTTAGAGGGTGGTGTTAGAGGGGTGGTGTTAGAGGGGTGATATTAGAGGGGTGATGTTAGAGGGGTGATATTAGAGGGGTGATGTTAGAGGGGTGATGTTAGAGGGGTGGTGTTAGAGGGTGGTGTTAGAGGGGTGGTGTTAGAGGGGTGATATTAGAGGGGTGATGTTAGAGGGGTGATGTTAGAGGGGTGATGTTAGAGGGGTGGTGTTAGAGGGTGGTGTTAGAGGGGTGGTGTTAGAGGGGTGATGTTAGAGGGGTGATGTTAGAGGGGTGATGTTAGAGGGGTGGTGTTAGAGGGGTGGTGTTAGAGGGGTGATGTTAGAGGGGTGGTGTTAGAGGGTGGTGTTAGAGGGGTGGTGTTAGAGGGGTGATATTAGAGGGGTGATGTTAGAGGGGTGATATTAGAGGGGTGGTGTTAGGGGTGTGATGTTAGAGGGGTGGTGTTAGAGGGGTGATGTTAGAGGGGTGATGTTAGAGGGGTGATGTTAGAGGGGTGATGTTAGAAGGGTGGTGTTAGAGGGGTGGTGTTAGAGGGTGGTGTTAGAGGGGTGATGTTAGAGGGGTGATGTTAGAGGGGTGATGTTAGAGGGGTGATGTTAGAGGGGTGATGTTAGAGGGGTGATGTTAGAGGGGTGATGTTAGAGGGGTGATGTTAGAGGGGTGGTGTTAGAGGGGTGATGTTAGAGGGGTGATGTTAGAGGGGTGGTGTTAGAGGGTGATGTTAGAGGGGTGATGTTAGAGGGGTGATGTTAGAGGGGTGATGTTAGAGGGGTGGTGTTAGAGGGTGGTGTTAGAGGGGTGGTGTTAGAGGGGTGGTGTTAGAGGGGTGGTGTTAGAGGGGTGGTGTTAGAGGGGTGATGTTAGTGGGGTGATGTTAGAGGGGTGATGTTAGAGGGGTGATGTTACAGGGGTGATGTTACAGGGGTGGTATTAGAGGGGTGGTGTTAGAGGGGTGATGTTAGAGGGGTGGTGTTAGAGGGGTGGTGTCTGTCTTTATAAAGGAGTAGGGTGTGAGGAGTTGAACAGGAGAAGTTCCCCGTTCTCTGTCTTCATAAAGGAGTAGGGTGTGAGGAGTTGAACAGGAGAAGCTCCCCGTTCTCTGTCTTCATAAAGGAGTAGGGTGTGAGGAGTTGAACAGGAGAAGTTCCCCGTTCTCTGTCTTCATAAAGGAGTAGGGTGTGAGGAGTTGAACAGGAGAAGTTCCCCGTTCTCTGTCTTCATAAAGGAGTAGGGTGTGAGGAGTTGAACAGGAGAAGTTCCCCGTTCTCTGTCTTCATAAAGGAGTAGTGTGTGAGGAGTTGAACACGAGAAGTTCCCCGTTCTCTGTCTTCATAAAGGAGTAGGGTGTGAGGAGTTGAACACATACTTTGTATCCAGATCCTGTCTTATTGATGAATGGCTCTGAGACAGGCAAACAACAACCCCTGTAGTTCTCTACATAAACAGCACTGTGATTGGAGAGTGGATGTTACTCCCCTACACTCTCAATCTAACAGTTCCTGTAGATAAGGCTCACACACACACAGTCCTGTGTCGTCTGGTAAAGCAGTAACCACAGCCGTATTTTACTGTGACACTGTTGCCTTTACATGTTTATCGTCAGTAGCAGCAGCTCGGCCCTCGTCTCTAGTTGATGTATGAGTTCATAATGAGGTCTGTTCCTCCCCTCTAAAACAATCTCCCCCAAACTCTACACATACAGCGAGAAACAATCTGCCCTTAACTGTTTCCAGGTATGTCTTCACCCCATCATTGGTTGTACACTTCCATGGCTATTGTGTATGAATTTTCACCGGGACAAACAGATTGCAAACACTTGAGACGTAAACTCTCCCAGTAGTTCATCCCCCGCCCCTGTTATACTTCAACGGTCATTTATTATGATTGAGTGTGTGCACGTGTGTGTGTGTATTAGTGGAAGGATGGGGGTGCGTGCAACGTGCGTGCGAGTGTGTGTGATATATGAAGCCCAGTGTATGAGTTATGGGCTCGTATAGTGTGATATACGCCCCGAAACCTCTGTTCTCCATAACTTCCCAAAGCAATGCACCCTGGGTCACACATCTCAACGTTATTAATGAAATGCAGGGAGGGGCAAAACAATCATATTAATAAAAGATGATATGTTTATCTTTCCCACTGAAAATGTATTTCCTGCCTAGTTCCCCTTAACCTACATTTGCCAGATAATTGATGTGATAGTAATGGTTCAGCTAGGATATATGGTGGATAAGACACCAGATAACACACTGCAGCAACTGACTGTGACACATCTATCTACACTTCTAACAGGTTCTCCATCTCTCTCTCTCTCTCACTCTCTGTCTTTCTTTCTCATAACTATCAGTCACTCTCTCCCTCTCTCTGTTACTCACTCTCTCTCCTCTTTCTCCCGGCTCATGCTCTCTCTGTTACTCACTCTCTCTCCTCTTTCTCCCGGCTCATGCTCTCTCTGTTACTCACTCTCTCTCTCTCTCTCTCTCCCGGCTCATGCTCTCTCTGTTACTCACTCTCTCTCCTCTTTCTCCCGGCTCATGCTCTCTCTGTTACTCACTCTCTCTCCTCTTTCTCCCGGCTCATGCTCTCTCTGTTACTCACTCTCTCTCTCTCCCGGCTCATGCTCTCTCTGTTACTCACTCTCTCTCCTCTTTCTCCCGGCTCATGCTCTCTCTGTTACTCACTCTCTCTCTCTCCCGGCTCATGCTCTCTCTGTTACTCACTCTCTCTCCTCTTTCTCCCGGCTCATGCTCTCTCTGTTACTCACTCTCTCTCCTCTTTCTCCCGGCTCATGCTCTCTCTGAGTTGTTGCAGTCGATCCTCCATGTCTTTACTCTCCTGGGCCAGCGTCACTGTCTCCATGCGCAGCTCTCGCAGGTTCCTATGGCAACACACAATCAATCAACAACAATCAATTCATCTTATCAATCACTTATCAGTTTAGAGAAGCATATACCAGTTCATCAATTACATTGATTACCTATTAGACCAGAGTAGAGCGTCACCTATCGATTCATCCAAATCAATTAACTACAAGCAAATGAGAAACACCAAGGAATAGGATCTATTTACGCTACATTATGGAAAAACTATAAGCACAAATAGACAAAGCCCATCTCCGAACGATCCAACGTCAAGAGATAAGAATTGGGAACAATGGACAAAAGGCAGAGAACAAGAAAAATGAAATAGGTTTGACATTTTTATCACACGTCACACAGGACAAAACCATTGGCTTTTTTTGATTGAAAACAAGAGCATTTTGGTCGATCCTTTAGCTACAAGAACAAGCATCGGTTTGTCCCTATCAACTCAGAGTTGAGTCGGTGTTGCTTTGGGGACGAGAGCAACAGATGAACAACTCTTCACTTACCTGGCATTGAGCTTGACTGACTTGGGCTTGTTGGAAATCACCACAAAGTCATTGAGACTCATGGCTCCACTCTCTCTAGATCTTAGTTATTCCCTGTGCACCTTTTGTGTGCCTTTTTACACACGGATCCCTGCTGTAATAAAAAAACGCAGATTAATCATATAAAACCTGCTATTTATTTCACTGATCAGCCAGGCCAGGCTAAATCACACATAGGAAATATTACTGCAATAAAATAAACTGAATATTCGGGGCAAAATATGACACAATTGCATATTAAGGCAGTTAAAACCTAACCAAAATGACAGAATATTGCAATGGCTATTAATAACAACAACAGGTAGTTTTGAGGTATCAGCACATGTTTGTTTAGGCTCGCTAACTAGCTATCTACTGTACCTAACGTTAACGTTTAGCTAACCTTACTTGTTTAGGCTAGCTATCTAGCTATCTACTGTACCTAACGTTAACGTTTAGCTAACCTTACTTGCTTAGGCTCGCTAACTAGCTATCTACTGTACCTAACGTTAACGTTTAGCTAACCTTACTTGTTTTTGGCTAGCTAGACTGGCTAGTTTAATGAACTAGATAACGTTAGAAAGTTAGCTTTCATGTCACTTCCAGACCATTATTATTTCTCATGTTCTTTTTTAAACGTTATGTTAAATAATTACCTCGGATTTATCTTCTTGTGTCCCCTTGAGCTATTTTAGATAAAGTTGGTTCGAACAAACAGCTGCAAACAGTTTCTTATCCTTTCTCAAGACAGAAACGTTTGTGTATGGTTTTTGTGTATGGTTGTATCTATGGAAACGTAACTCTCGCGATAGTCCACGGGAAAGGAGCAAGGATTTCCTACCGGAACCTCGGGGCTTACATTTTTAATTAAACGGATTTGTTTCGCTAACACTCCTTAAAATTCTCATTTAGAAGACTGCTGTAAATAATGTGTTCAAGGAATGAACTCTGACATCATATTCAAAGATAGGCATAACCCATATTGCTACTGCAATCAAGGACAGCTGGAAATATTTAATCAAAATCATTATAGGGTTCATATTAATTTATGTAGAGATTACGTTATGATTAAAACCCTAATTAAATTAACCAGTGTGTCTAAAATCGTCATCAAATGAGCATAGAAATTGTAATCTTATTTTTCTTTGTTTTTATATATTCAGAAAGCAGCACATGCCTATTTGAGCATGACACCGAGACAGAGACAGTTTTCACATCTGATTCTTTTAGACGCGTTAAATAAGCGCTCATAATCGGGTCTTGCTTTTAACACGCCGCATTATCTGGTATATCAGTAGCATAATGTGTGTGTGTGTGTGTGTGTGTGTGTGTGTGTGTGTGTGTGTGTGTGTGTGTGTGTGTGTGTGTGTGTATGTGTGCGTGCGTGCGTGCGTGCGTGCGTGCGTGCGTGCGTGCGTGTGCACGTGCGTGTATCCTTGTATCCTGCAGCTGAAAAGAGCTAGGCCCGTGTCTCCAATAACAACATAGATCTCATTTGTATTCTGGGAAAACAGAAACTTTCAGATCTGCTATTCCAAAGGCACTCTTCCAGATCAGGCCATACCTTCTCCCTCTCTCGCTCTCTCCCCCTCTTCCCCTCTCTCTCTCTTTCCCTCTCTCTCTCCCTCCATCACCCCGCCGCTCCATACCTTAAATGACTGGCAATTACCCCGCAAGTGCCCCCCATCCCCCGCTAGTGGCGGGTGGCCTGGTAGCGCCTGTTGTGAGGGGCAGGTAGGTGTGTGTAGAAAAGTGTGGACCATGACCACCAGTGAGGGGCCGCTCAGGGCCATACAGGGGTCATTGTGGGGTGTCGCCCTGTTTCTCCTACCTGCCGCTTAAACTCCCTCAGCCCCAACCCTCCCTATAAAACACCACAATCCTCTTCCCCTGCTTGCTCTCTTGCTCTCCTACGCTCTCTCTGTCCCTCTCTCTCTCATCCCTCTCCCTCTCTCTCTCTCTCTTTCTAACCCTCTCTCCTCTGCCCCAGCCAACACAGAGACGGTCAGGCATGTCCAAGCATACTGATGAGGACCAGAGAGGAAAAGGAGAAAGAGAATGATGGAGAGAGGGGTAGGTAGAGGATACATGGAGGTAGAGAGTAAGAGAGAGAGTGATAAAGAGAGGGTAGGAAGAGGGTACATGGAGGTAGAGAGTAAGAGGCTAGAGTTAGTCAGAGGAAAAATGGCAGAGGAGAGGGAACGAGAGTGGGAGAGAGAGAGAGAGACAGAGAGAGAGAGAGAGACAGAGAGAGAGAGAGAGAGAGAGAGAGAGAGAGAGAGAGAGAGAGAGAGAGAGAGAGAGAGAGACAGGTATTACCAGTGTGGAGTACCAGTTAACAGTCGCATGTGAAAGGAGCAGCGTTTTGTCCTGAAATGTCAGGGCTATTTCATTCATCAGGAGGCAATCATTGTGGCTGTATTGAATGTCATCTGTTAGGTTAAATTTCCCTGCCATGATCTAACGATGGACATATATTGACTGTCTGGGATTGGCTAGAGAGAGACCTTTGAGTAATGCCACAGAGACCAGCGAGGGGTGCTAAGCCGAGGAAAAGCAGCCAGACCGGAGACTACTTATTGTTCCACTGCTGCAGGGCTTTGCTCTTATAGAGGAGGGAGCAACACCATCGTCATCATCTTCATCATCAAAACATACCCATCAGTATAATCCGTATAACTACCACTGTGCATGCAGACAGTGTGTGCAAGGTGTGTCTGTGTGTGTGTGTGTGTGTGCGTGCGTGCGTGCGCGTGCGCGTGCGCGTGCGCGTGTGTGTGTGTCTGTGTGTGCGTGTGCGTGTGCGTGTGTGTGTGTGTGTGTGTGTGTGTGTGTGTGCGTGCGTGCGTGCGTGTGTGCGTGTGTGTGTGTGTGTATGTGTGTGAGTGTGTGTGTGTGTGTGTGTATCAGTGCAGTGGAGGCTGCTGGAATAAATAGAATGGTGTTTTTTGATAGCGTTCCATTCATGCAATTCCAGCCATTATTATGAGCCGTCCTCCCGTCAACAGCCTCCACTGATGTCTATGTCTAAATCATGGAGATGGTGTTCTTCAACTCCATGGCTCTGGACATGTGAGCAGCCAAACCAAAGGTCTAAAAGGTCATTAGAGTTGAAAGGTCATTGGATGGTCATAAAGTCAAAAGGTCAGGTGACCTGTGACCTGTCACTGTGTGGCTCATCTGAAAGAGACAGGAACCACCTGGTGTTCTCCCAAGGCAGACAGAACATGGAACTCAGAGGGGAGTGTGACCTTTTCACTGCCACTGGAGACTGTCTATGACAGCTGGATTCACCCAACCAGAGGGAGAGGGGGAGACAGGGAGAGCAGGGCTAGAATTCAGAATTCTTCAAAAATCTCCTCAGTGTACAACGTAAAACACCAAATAATGCATGCAGAGTAGAATTAGGCCGATACCCGCTAATTATCAAAATCCAGAAAAGAGC